>NC_066362.1:146896093-147063593 GCF_013377495.2 Cygnus atratus | reverse complement strand
AAGGTGCAGCTAGAAGAAATGCCACATCAATGCTGTGAGGGCTGGGCAGAATGTTAACAGAGAAGTAAAAGTAAGGAAGTGGCATATTTCACTGACAACTGGCAATTCTTTCTTTCTGTTCTTCTATACATACCGCTGCTTCCACAGAAGCAACGCATCATTTTTCCCCCTTTACCAATTCCAATCTACAAAGGGATCTTCTGAAATCTGATGTCTTAGATGACAGCACTTTTCTTTCCAAACAAAGCAGCCATGTGCTTAATCAAAAAAATCATTGTTTTTGCTGCAATTAGGAGCAAATAAAAGCTGCTAACTTCTGATGTATGCAATGATACCTACTGCACTATGTATATTTCTTAAATATACATAGAAAGGAAAAAAATAGGCAAAAAAGCAAAAAAAATCATATCCATTATGTGTCTGCACACACACAATACTGTGCAAGTGCAAATGTTTCCTCGACCAGTTCTTGTCACATTATCCTTGGATATAACCAACAGATCACAGTCAATACATTTAACAGCAATCATCTCATTTAATTTTGTTTGGAACACCAGTATATCCTCAGAATTTTGAACACATTCATTTTCTTTTATCCAATTAAGCAAACTACTGTAATGACTGTAGCACTAGAAAATAGGTCAATAGTAATCAAAAATGATGTAATAGCAGCTAATTTACGAAACTGGCAATTTTATCACCTTGGAGACCTACAGTTTGTAGAGAACAAAAAGTTGAAATTGAGGTTGTTGCTATTATTTAAAACATTTTAAAAGTCTAATACAAGGTCATATTCCAATTTTAAAGTACATATGAATACACAATAGCTGCAATTTTTCAAGGTGATAATAGTAAGTGAACATTATTAGGAAAATCCATGAACTATGTTTGCAAGTATATTTTGAGACTTCTCAATTTTCAGTATGAAGTGCTTTTGCTTGGAAGCAAAACAGGCACAGAGATGTATGGTAGCAGTAACAGTGTTTACTGCTGCAAATTTAATCAATTTAGTGGACAAGGAGTCTATGATGCCCACTCTTCTAATTCCTGACAACAGCAAAACCAGCCAAGTTTTCCATTAAAATTATGTTCCATTATACTGTGTTCCAAGGATATCTGAATTAAATCCTTAATCAATAGTGCAGAAACTGTGCAAATTGGAACAAACCCAACAGCATTTCCTTCCTTGTGTAAGTGAAACACATGCTGGTGGACTCCCCTGCTTTGTGCAATGTTTTACTTACAACACAGAGGAACTCCACATGGCAACCTTGATTTGGATTAAATAAAGTAGGACCCCAGAGGCACGTTACAGGTTTTCAATAAGCTAGGCATTGATCTGGGAAACTACAAATGGCTTTAAGCAACGCACAGTTCTGAGAACAGTTTCTCCTGAAATTGAGATGGGATTAAAATTTGCAATTAATACTAAAAACAACTGGTGGCAATAAAATAAATCTTCACAGGTCTATGTTACTTTTCTGTACCATAAGTCTTTGTTGAACAGAACAAGACAAAAATATACTCCTCCAAAAAATATGACATTCTTCGTTCTTCCTCACTACTTACCAGCTTCTTGAAATTTATCAAAAAAACATACCAAGCAACTGTCAACAGATGCCTCAAAACCCCTCATTCATTGGTGAAGGTTTTTTGCAATTTTAAAGAAAAAGTGACTAGTTGTCATGGTTTGTTTTAAATAAACACTTAAAGAACTATAATCTCTAACCACAGACCTTGGCTTGCAATACTTAAACACTCAGCACTGATATTAAGCCAAAACCAGATTATTACTTCTTCCAGATCCAGCTTGCAATTTGCAAAGTTCTGAGACCATTGACACTACACTTCTCTTCTTTGCAAACTATCTGATTTGTGGTTTAGTCAGTCATTTCAGTATTTTCTAACTTACTTGAATTTAGTGTTTGACGTGTTTTGGCACTTGTGCAATATGCTTCAATGACTTTAAGAATTTGAGCATCTTCTTCTAAAGCAGCTGTACCTAGAATCAATGGGAAAAATAAAATTTTAAACATGGATATATGTTTCTTAATACAAACAAGCCTTTGTAAAATCATGTTTGTTTAAAGCTAAATACCACATATTTCAGTTGGGACCAAAGTTCAGCCTAATCAACTTTCTAAAATTCTCTTACTCATTTCAAAATATCAAGCTTCAATGACCAAAAGTAACAAGGACTTTAAAAAATGAAAATACTATTACAAGATGTTTAAAACAACAAAAGACAAAATACAAGTCAGAGAAATTACCCATACATCGAAGAAATTTTCTGAGTATGTGAATTTGCATAGGACATATCTCTGATTTCAAACCAAACAACTGTTAAACTGAAAAATAGCATACTGCAGTTATTCTTCCCTAATATTACCAAAGAAATGAAGGAACAAAATATAATTCAAAAAAAAAAAAAAAAGGAATCTTGACAGTTTTTGGCTTTTGCAAATGAATCAGATTTACCCTGAAAGGTAAACAGCATTCTACTGAAAATTAAACAAAAAAACCACATTGGCACAATTTCAGCCCAGTGTGCAGTGATGTGTCACTACCATTTAACTGTATCTATGAAAACTGGAGTACATTCAACTTGCCAGACATTAAGAAGTTAACAGCATGACAAAAGAAAATAAATAAATCTAACCATTCAAACTTAACACTGCAATTTTATTTTTTTAATATAGGTCCACAGCAAACACATTCCTGAAAAAACTTCAATAGAAAATGTTGTCAAATTGTTCACGTGAAACAGAGTGAAATTTCAGTCACACTAATCTAGAAGTACTCGTAGTTTAGATGGAACCAGGATTTTATGGGCAAGTCAAGATGATTTTTTGTTTTAAAACCATTTTTCCCGTGTTCCTCATTCCCCAGAAAACCTCCAAGTCTTCCAGGTTCTCTGCTGCATGAATCTGAACTGCCTTCAACATCAAGACATAGCACTACCTGTGAGCCAATGCATCCATGTTTATTTTTTGTGATTTATTATCACCACCACAAAGCTAGCTGTAAAAAAATTTGGCAGGATTGACTGATGAGCTAACTGTTGAAGAAATCACCTTGACTAGGCATAGCTACCCCACGGTTTAAGAGATGCAGATATTCCCAAGTGCAGGTTATTTCTCTTTCAAGGCAGGAAAAATAATTTAATTTTGTTGTGGTTAGAATGCAGCACTATATTATTACCATAGCAAAACAAGTATTTCACTTCTGTGATCTGGATTGTAAGGGCACTCAGCTGAAATGTCTCATTTAGTTTAATTTGCCTGTTATAAAGCTAATTTAACATAGCAGTTTTCAACACAGCCCACAAATCCTCAGGAATCCGGAGAAGCTACACAAAATGGAAAAGGCCAAAGGAGAACTACAACAGCACTGAAGCTTCTCATCACTGACACAAGGTGGGGGCATGGGGGTGGGGAGATGAACAGTAAAAGCCAGAATCAATAAAGTATTACTGCAAGTAACACCCTTTGTCTTAAAACCACCAAATATCCCTTTTATTGAAAGTTCTCATACATACAAAATGGGTGTTAATTTAATCAGGAGTGGAAAAAAAAAGTTTTCAAATACACTGAAGTACAGCTATCAGCCCTCCCATCCCAAAAAGGCTCACATCGCCTCTCAGTAAATGTGCCTTAATAATTGCTACATCTACACACATCTACTACACATTACAGACACTCAATCTCCAGCTTCCAACAGCTGACATAACGCTTTATTATAATAGTTTAATTTTTCTTACACAGATCCCTCCCAGTAAGGAAGGAAGATGACACCAACTGAGTGGTGCAGCTGATACAAAGCAGGAAGAGATGCCATTCAAAGGGACCTGGACAGGCTGGAGAAGTGGGCCCACGTGAACCTGATAAGATTCAACAAGTCCAAGTGCAAGGTGCTGCACCTGAGTCAGGGCAATCCCAGACACGAGTACAGACTGGGTGAAGAACTCATTGAGAGCAGCCCTGCAGAGGGAGACTTCGGGGTTCTGGTGGATGAAAGGCTCAACGTGAGCCAGCAGCACACACTTGAAGCCCAGAAGGCCAATGGCATCCCGGGCTGCATCAACAGAGGAGTGGCCAGCAGGTGGAGGGAGGGGATTGTCCCTCTTTGGGGGGGGGCTGGGGCACCTCTCCTGTGAAGAAAGTCTGAGAGTTCAGCATGGAGAGAGCTCTGGGGAGACCTCATTTCCATACTTAAAGGGGTCTTATAAAAAGGATGGAGAGGGATGCTTTACTTGGGTAGATAATAAGACAAGGGATAATGGCCTTAAACTAAAAGAGGGTAGATTTAGGCTAGACATTAGGAGGGAATTCTGCACTCTGAGGGCGGTGAGGCCCTGGCACAGGCTGCCCAGGGAAGCTGTGGATGCCCCATCCCTGGAGGTGCTCAAGGCCAGGTTGGATGAGGCCCTGAGCAACCTGGTCTGGTGGGTTGCATCCCTGCCCATGGCAGGAGGGTTGGAACTGGGTGATCTTCAGAGTCCCTTCCAACCCAAACCATTCTAAGATTCTATGATTCAATATTGTTTTCCTATAGTACGCTCAGTAATATTAGAGAAGTGAAAGGAACTAGTAGGGCTACATCATAAGGGTTTCTAGTGACGTAAAACTAAACTGGAAAACTAAGACTGTTACTTTCCAAGTTGAGAGCTTTTTTTGTCCTTATGTTTCTCATATTCAAATAATGAAACATTATTTACAGTCTAACTTCTTGAATTGCTTAACATTAGAAATAAAAGATTATATTTAGATCAAAAGGTCCACTTTCCCAGAAGTCCACCTAAAACTGATATATCACACATTCAACAAGTTTCAGAGAATGTAAACATAATTTAAAATATCACATCTAACTAGAGAAAACAATTATTAAAAGTATGAATACTGGGGTGTTTATTAACCACCTAGTGGTATTTCAGTTCTCTGCTCCTTAAAAATTAAAAACAAAAAACACACCACCATCACAGAAGTATAAAATGCATATTTAGAAGAGTCAATAAAGTCTGTAATGCTATATACAACTTTTCCAAAATTATGTTAAAAAAAAGTCAAAACAATTTCCTCAGGTAAAAAAAGTCACTGCTGGCTTTTCCCCAAAGTGAAAAAAAGTGTCATTTTAAAGATAAAACTTCTATTATGCAAGAGACTGATGAAAACAGTCTTCTCCAAATGTTATCTTGAATAGACTAGAAAAAAATGTCTTCTTTCATATTATAGAGAACCATAATTACACTCAGCTACAACAGTTTATAGGAGACTGGTTAGATTTAAATGAGGATGCTTCTTATGTGGTCAGTTCACAATAATTCTTCTGAAGACATGGTAGAGAATCAAGTTTTTAAATAGTGTCAGCCAGATGACAGTCACAAATATTTAAGAAGCCTCTTGTAGACCATAAAACTTTTTCACCAAGAAAAACAACATACCCTGAAACTCATCATGTAAATGAGGGCCATGACTCATTTATAAATACACCATCCAATACAGTTAGTGTCCATGTAGTGCTTGTTACTATTTCAGCTCTCACTGGTGTTTTTAAGTCTCAGTAACTTTGGTTTCTATATTCCAGATATTTTGGTTCCTATATTCCAGATATGCTTTGAAACTTATGAATAGAAGCTAGCACGCATATTTGCTACTTAACAACTACACACAGGATGCACACAGAATGCAATGAGGTAGACCTAAAAATACCATGTAGTGTGTATTAAGGACATGGCTAGAATGGAATCAATACAACGCACAACAACAGACAACCTAGTTTCTATTGTTTTAAAGTTAAGTCTGATTTTCTTCCTCATGCCAGTAACAATAGGGGAAAAAAGTAAGAGGGAAATCCTAAAAAGCTGTCTTTATAGAAGGGTCTCTGCTACTATGCAGTAACAGGTCTTTCATCCTTTGTCATGAGAGAACCCTGTTCATGCGTCATAAAAATATAGCTTATCTGCTAATATCCTGAACTAAACATTCCACATGTACATCCACAAAGACAGGATTATTTTGTCCACTACCTTAACTCTTTGCTGTTGGAAATTCACAGCATGCTCAGAAGCACTTCCACCTTAAGAGAACTAACCCCAACGATAAGCCCTGAGGACAAGCTTTTTCCTTCAAACCCTGCAGAAATTGGTGAGAGACAACGTTTACAGTAACACTTTTCATGTATTTATCACTCAGGGCACACAGAGGCTAACTTAAGAAGCTCATGAGCAAAGAACAGACACAGAGAAGCAGAAGTTGCTGTAAAGGAATCTGGTCTTCAGATGTGAACATAGTCAAAACAAGCTATTTTAAGCCCCTTATCTTTTACTGGCACAACTAATTGAATCATTCATTCACACGAATTTACATGGCACTTCAACAGCCTACCTCACCTGACCTAGTTTGGTTGTTCACTTCAGGACATGAATTACATTGTAAAG
Organism: Cygnus atratus; assembly: GCF_013377495.2. Taxonomy (NCBI): domain Eukaryota; kingdom Metazoa; phylum Chordata; class Aves; order Anseriformes; family Anatidae; genus Cygnus; species Cygnus atratus. The sequence continues at coordinate 147,057,157 of NC_066362.1, read as the reverse complement.
GCACCTCTCCGCCAACTACAAAGGAGCCTGAAATGACTAGCTTGAGTAGAAACATATCTGAACAGAGGATATGAGTGCCACCAGAAGTGAAGGTACCAAAAATAGTTACTTATTTGCAGAAGGAATAATAATATCTAAGTGGCAGAAGTTAAACAAGTTTCTAAACATACTGACATCAAAGTTGCAAGCTACAATTGCTAATTAGAAAAAGGAATGTAGTGCAAGTGCTGCTGACAGACCACAGATTAGAAATATTGATCAGAATAAATCTCTATGCATCATCCTGCAACTTCCACCTTCCCCACCCACACACTTTTTTAAAAAATCTTATATACACACACTGGAAAGCAGGATGTCTCTCACCTAGCCTTGGATAATTTTCTGCGTTCTGTAGTCAACAGTAAGACTCTAGCAAGCAATTCATCCCATTGTGATATAAATACCTAAATCGAGTAAATTAAACCATCCTCTCTAGATACCTACTCCCTTTCCCCTGATGGGAGAGGAAACCAGATGACTTGCTTAGACTGAACATTTAATTCTCACAAAATTTAAACGGATGTTATTTCCAGCCTTTGTACTATGCAGACATTTGTTCAAGTCTTTCTTACTTTTTCTCAGTGCAAACTCTTCATCTGATGGCTTCCGTTCTGGCTTGCGTTTGGGAAGCAGCTTTTTCATGGTTTTAGGGCTTTTACTGAGATCCTGTGAGGGGAGAGCAAAAATATAAAAAAAAGTAGAGCTTCTCTACAGTATTTCAAATATTAGCTTCTAAGATGCATACAGGAGTTCATAACTAAAAATCTGCTAACAGCACCAACATTCAGTTTACTAATATTTTTTGGCACTTCAGATTTGCCTGAACTGGCTGATTTCTTCTCTACCCATCCTCCAACTATACACAAAGTTGGATATTTTTAATCTATTCTGTCAACAGAAATATACATAGAAGCTGCTGCAAAAGCATGCAGGCTGTTTGGGAGCTACAGGGAAGGAAACAGGCAAGCATGTATCAATATTTTTTTTTTTTTTTTTTTTTTTTTTTTACCCTTAACCATTGAAGAGGCAACCCATTTGACTTCTCTACTTAAAAGCAGGTTTAAAAAAAAAAGACCTAAAAAGGAAGCTTGGAAGGTAGTATACCTATATTCTTTAAAGCTGGGATTTTTAAATGTTTAGAGCTTTGTCAGAATGGACCTACAGCAAAAAAATACAGCAACACATACAGCATTTCTGCTCATAATGCAGTCATGCTAATTTATAGGAGCAATGCTAATTTTACAGGAACAAAAGGAATATACTGGTCTACCCCTTACCTTAAGGGTACAAGACATCCTCTATAAAAGTACAGAACAAGAAAGTAAAAGAGTGAATGAGCAGGACAGACCAGAGATGATGAAGATAGACTGAATACTATCAATATGCTAAACACCGTAAAGATGAGTGAAACTTTACCATGTCGGAGAATTTAGCACCACACACAAAAGGCATGAAAGGAATTTAACTTACAAAGAGATGAACATGTAGTAGAGCTAAACAAGAGAACGTCTTTTAACAACTAAGCCCAAATATTAACCTTCCAACTGAAGACTACCTACCACTTTTTCCCCTGTTGCTTAGGAGATTTACAAAGAAAAAGCAAGTTACACACCCACCACAATCAAAACCAACCACACCACATCAAGGCACAACGTTTAGACTACAGTTTCTAAAACTGCTATTCATATACCAACAAAATAACATTATTTTGTTAACATCACATGCTTACAAAAAAAATTCACAGGCATAACTTTGGGCAAAGAGATCTAGAGGAAGGCGTCCTTGTTCATGGCAGGGGGGTTAGAACTAGATGATCTTTAAGGTCCCTTCCAACCCAAGCCATTCCATGATTCTGTGTTACCCTTTTTGGGTCCTGTTGCTTTGCATTAAATTAGCACAGTGAGAATCCATGACAGAAAAGATACCAAAACAGAAGATATTACCATGCCACAAAGCATTCAATATTATCCTCCTTATACAAACACAGACTTTCAACATAAATCTACTATTTTCTTAGTATTTATTAAGCCATGCAAAATGTAGTGACAATACCAAATCAACCTACCACCACCACTGTATTTCTCTTGGAACAGATTCCTGTTTCATACCAGATGTTAATTAAAAACTACAACAGCATCTTAAAATCTAAGTTTCTTTTGTTTGGTGGTAGGCTGGTTGTTTGGGGTGGTGTTTTTTTGTTTGGTTGTGGTCTGGTTTTTTTTTGCTAAATGGTGACACTAACCATAATTAAGTAGAAAAAATTATATATATTTTGACAGTTTCTTTTTAATATATATTTTGACTTCTTTTCTAAATGGGTTACTCTTACCTAGTACTGGTGGTAAGTACTGAGGAATCAAGAGTCAATTATACCACCAGAGCTGTTTAGAACGATTTGATATAGCATTTTGAAGCACCACAGAATCCCTTCTCCTAGATGCTTCTCAGCATGCTTAGCAAACAATTTACTTTGCAATAAGCCTGGATGATCAATATAACAAAAAGAACTGCCTTTTTTTTTTAATTTTTTTTTTTTTTTAAGAATTGCTGATTGTGGGGGATTATGGCTGTTTTTTTTTTTTGTTGTTGTTTTTAAATCTTGTTTAGTAACTAGACAAAGGATGAAAGTAAGCGGAATGATACCGTCTCCTAACAAGCCTTTGTATTTTCTGAGCTGCAAGACTAAATGCCTGTTTGAAATAAACAGCGTTCACTAGTCCATTACCACTGACTGAGCACTAGCTGTTAGCACATCTTTATATAAAGATGCACACAGAATTGTAAACTGCTGCTATGTAAAAGAAAAAAAGTTAAACTTCTCATCGCAGGCCTTTTACAGAGCAATACTTCTGGGCTGCTGCATCTCACCTCTTTATAACAAAGTGCTGCTGAAGGCCTTAATGGAGGTGCAGGCCGTAAACAGCTCAGACTCCAAGGCTTGGGAGTTTTCGGAGGTTCCAGAGGTCCCCAGTTTATCGTGGTATGTGGAGTCCCATGATGCGACGGATGAGGGAGAGTGTGGTATGCAGGAGTCAGTGGTATCGGCTTGCTATCTGAATGCTTGCTGGAAGGCGTTACTGGATGGGAAGGAAGCTGTCAAAGACAATAACAGTTACGGGAAGGGAGAGAAAGAATATTATCATCATAAAGGCAAAGTACCATGAAGGACTGGTGAAATAATCTCACCTGTCTAGTGCTTCTGCTTATTACAGCTGTGCTTTCAAAATTTTAACACTGAATTATTGCTTGGAAAATAGTGCTTAAAGAATTTTTTTGTCTACTGTAGATAGAGCACGCACTAAAGAAAGAACAGCTACAAGCAGCTCTGCTCCCACTTCTTTCACAATACGAGATAAATTTAGATCCATTCATATAAAACAACTCAAATTCAAAATCTGAAAAAAAGTACTTCACGAAATTTTTTCTCCACAGACCCACGTACATCGCCAGTTAAAACCTACTGTTCTTTCTAAGGTTCTTAAGAGATGATGTTATTACTTAGTCATTATAGAAAAAGTAACTATAATGAATTTTCTTTTACCCTATTAAACTGTAACACCAAGGACTAAGCATTTATTCTGTTCATGCAATTAAAAACTTAAGATTTTGACCCCTCAAACTATAGTCATAACCATTAGTAACTAGAACCGAATGTTAAAGAAAACGCTTTACATGGCAGTATATTTGCCAGATAACCTAACTCTATCTACACCGCTTATTCACTTCACAAGTCATTTCTTACTGTGTGAGATGGCACGGAATGAGGTTTAATGGTGGGATTCCCAACAGTTGTGACTTTGGTTTGCTTCTGCAGATGATCCACCCACTCATGCAAATCTTGTTGGTTGTTACATGACACTAGTATCCTTTCAATCATATTTCCTAAGTGACAGAAAAAATAAGATGTAGAAAACCAAAGAAGAACAACTTCGTACGTCTGACCTGATAACAAAGATATACATTTCTTAAAACATCATAACCCCTAAGTACCAAGAAAAAATTTTACCCAGGATTTTCAGAACCACAGCATCTCACTTTTCCATGTCATAGGATTTCCTCCATGCTCCACAAAGCAAAGGAATTCTACCTTTCTTCCCCGCTTTTGATAATTAAACACAACATTTATCATAAGAAACAGATGTAGGTGACAGGTTCATCCTGAGGTCTAGAGGTACAATCTAGTTGCCTTATGCTTCTCCGTCTTCCCCAGGAAAGCCAACATACAGACTAAAGAATGACATTGTAGGCTATAAGCTACAGTACTGGACAAGTGATAAAACACCATTCAGAAAAGGTAGAAAGTCAGTCTGAATCTAATATTAAAACTGAGGCAAAAGTCACCTGGGAAAGCAGCAGGATGATTAACCCAGGATTACTTTAATTTCTACAGTTAACTCCATTTTAACCCATCATATTCCTTATCTGAGGTCAGCTTTGGAGCTATAATCTCAGAAGAACAAGCAACATCAACAGCTTTTTCCCCTGCACCTCACAGCACTGAGTGCTATACCACCTGCCACCTGAGAGCCTCAAAATTCCTTTATTGAAATGCAACCTGCTTGGTGGCAGAAGGGATCCAGGAAACAAATGAAGGTATAGATCTCCATCATGTAGATCCTTCTCCCAGTGCGTTTTCCTAGGATTCTGACTTCAGGAACTGTTCTTCAAAATTAAGTTACATGCTGAAACAAACTACTTACCAGACAGAAAAATACCCAAAGAAAGCACAGCTGCAACCACAATTAGCAGAGCTACTAACAGTCTCTCAGTAAAGAGACTGACCATTTATTTCTAAAGCAAAGTCCTTGATTAAAGCTCTTCTGGACCGTCTGAAATTTCCTTTCTTCCAAAGAGTAGCATAGTCTGAACTGCTTCACCAATGAAGGACCTTTTCCAAGGCTACTGCCTTAATTAAAAGACAGAAATCTAGGAATGAACCGCATACAAAGGCAGTTTGTTAACTGCTTAACACTAGCATTAAAAAGCAATTTTCAAGTGAGGCTCTGGGTAGATGCCTTACCAAATTTGTATAATCACAAAACGGCTGAGGAGACTGGAAGGGACCTCTAGAGGTCACTTCGTCCAACACCCCTGCTCAAGCAGGGCCACCTAGAGCTGGTTGCCCAAGACCACATCAAGACAGCTCTTAAGTCTCTTAAGTATCTCCAAGCAGAAAAACCACAACCTCTGGGAAACCTGTGATAAGTGTTCAGTCACCCTCAGAATGAGAAAGTTTTTCCCTATATTTAGACAGAACATCTGATATTGAAACATAAAATAGCAAATAAAAATATTTCCAGACAATACCTGATATTTCAAATGCATTTTTATGGTTTTCACTGTCTTCTAGCTTTGTGATAGTCATTCCGGTCATTGGCAGTTTTCCCTGCGAAAAAAAGAGCAGTAGCACTGAAATTATATCCAAAACAAACAAAACCATTACCGTGTAAAGAATATGCAATTACAAGCTCTGAATGAACTTATACACGTAAAGTATACTGGCAAAAACACATACACGTACCGATAGGTTTAAAATATTTTAAAATCCACACAGATATCTTGCAATGGAAGTTTTAATGCCCAACTTCTACAAATGAGACCTGTGACTTTAATGAGACTATTTGATATCTGAGCAGGCTACGAATCCATATGAATGTAACAGTGGTTATTCATCATAGCCTCAAGTTCTGGGAACTTAGATGTTCAGGGTCATCCATGTTACATGATTAGAGGCAATGGTGACTGATCTTAAATCACATTTGTTTGCAAACTGATTGATTAGCTCTCAAAACAAGGTTTGTGGTACATTTAGAAAGGAAGATTTCATTAAACACATCCTTCAATTATACTGAAGACTTTCTGGTAACCCTACCACTACTAAATTCACTCTCAAATATTTGGGGAAAAAGAACAAAAACAGTAAAAACATCTTCAAAGTTTCTAAAGTTTCAGAAGAACACGTTAATTTTGCAGAAGATAACCTATTCTCATTTTAAGACCAAGCATTCTGGGAAAAAAAAAAGGTCAGTTTAGGATAACTTTTTGTCCATTTAGAAACAGAACAGATAAGATGTAATATTGTCAGGATGAAAGGCTTTACCAAAAATGCAACTTTTATTAAAGTTCTTTTAAGACAGATCCTGTATTCTTCTGCACAGAAACACTATTCAGCACATGCTGGCAAAAGTGCAAATCCTATGTACTCAGGAATTTTGGCTCCAGTGGAGGGGATTTTATTTTATTTTATTTTAAATGACTACCGGATGGACAAAGGCTTCTTATAAGCTGTACTAAAACCACTTAGTATTCTGTATGCACAAGAGCATGCTGAAGCCCAAGATGCCAAAAATAAAGTTTCCTTGCAATAGCTTCTCCGATGAAGGGAACACAGTAGCATTGTGCCTTACAATGCAGCCTAAAATTCTGTTTTTCAGGTTCTTCTGGTTCATAAATAACAGAGCATACAGCCACACTGTAAGTGAGGTGCAAGAAATGCTGACATAGGTGCAAAGGGAATACAGGGACACACCAGGCAAAAGATTGGTGATGGAGAACAAAGATCGCCTGAGCCACATGGAGACAAAAAGTACAAAGTCAGCAAAACACAGAAAATTGAAACAAACTCGTGAACAACTTACATTCCCCTTCTTTCAAGAAACAATTGTGAAGCTCTTTTGTAAAATATAGTTTGTATAGTTTGTATCCACAACCATGGATAAATGTACTCTCCACTAGTCCATTACAGCATGTGGTAAATACGAGCACTATGAACCAGAATGGCTGAAGCCTGCTGATAACTGGAATATTCAGAAATACATGGAGGGTGTACTGTAAGATGAAGAAGCTGCAGCTTACACCTGAACTGTAAGGATCAGGAAATGCTCATTTCTCCCTGTTTGTAGACTGAGGGATGTATTATGTAATTATGTATTTTTGTCAAAGAAAAGTATGATTTTTCATATTTGACAAGGCAGAAGCTTGTAGACTCTTTGAGAAATTGCTGTAAAGCACTGAATAAAAGTTCCATAATGGACATAGACCAAACTGGTGTATAAATGAACGAAAAAGAATGCAACCAGAAATTGAGCTGCTTCCTCTCTGTTTCAGCTAACATGTATGATGGCAGGGCGAAAAATGAACAGAGAGTTTGATGCATTTGCAGCATGATTATATTGTATCAATGGAATGGAAAATGTTAAGGTGACTTGAATTTTTCCAAGTGAATTACATGGGCACCATTAAATAGTCAATCATTTTCTAAAATCAGTACATTGCGATATCTGAGGCATTTCAAAGCTTTAGTCACTTCAAAATGGAACAGCAAAAATGATCAGGCCTCTGCTGAGGAATCCTCTACTCCTTGCAAGTACTAATAACTTCATGAGTACTATGAAGAAGTAGCAAATGACTGAGGGAGCTGCATCACCATCTGCCCATATCCCACTTCTGGGGCAAGAACCTCAAAACAAAGATCCAGACAGCACATGCTATGTATTCCCAACACAGCTCTAAGCCACAGTCTCAAGCACAAGTAGTAATGAAACACTTTTGCGTTGCTGTGAAAACGCAGACATTAGGATTTGAGAAGTTCATAGTGTCAGGAAAATCACATTAGAACTTATGAAGAAATCAACAATTTTGTATTCAACAGAGGGTTGGACAGTAAACATTAAGAAAGGGCTGTGAATATCCTGAGCAGAACCTGAAGACAAGTGCACAGAAAATTGCTTATTTATTGAACAATCATGTCCACCTGAGGGACAAGATGGGAGGGAGAAGGAAGAAAGTATATGCAATTTAAAAGTAGGAGAGCAGAATTAAGCCTGACAGATTCATTGCTTAATTCTGTATTGTTTGTTAATACACTAAATTTCCACTCAGTTGCCTTTGTAATAGAAGCACCTTCCATCATCAGGAATTATGGCTGTGCCACTTGGGATCTACCACTCATCTGCCTTTTCTAGTAACTTTTTCCATACATGTCAGGATAAAGCACCAGCTAAAAGTTATTAAGAGCAGCACAAAAATAACAGAAGCTTGATTATGTATTTGAACTACATGTCTTAGATAAATCTGACTATCACGAATCCAAACATGAATTTTTGAGTCACACAGTTTGTGACTGGATGTAGCCAACTGCGTAAGAACCCTGAATTACAAACCTTTAGCATTCCTTTGTGGCAGATGAATCACTACTTGAGAGAAAGGAACAGAACGCTTGAAAAAATGATTTACAAAAGTACTTAAACCAGGTGGGATCTTGGGCCGCCTTTTAGAACTTTTGTTTCATTTTCCCTTGCTGTTGGTGTTTTACTGTGATGTCAGAATCACACAGCCATACTTGAAGAATGTTTACAAAAAAATTCAGAAACTTGCGGAGTAAGCGCTGGCTCTAACTTCACCTCCTGGGAGGTTTTTGGAACTACAGTCAGGATTCAAGAGCAGGTACTCAGCTAGGAAACTTGCTAGAGCACTTAACGGCCATCACCTACCAGGAGCGAGTAGTGGACCTGTGAAGTGAAATATCTGGCAGCGCTAAGGGCCTGAAGGCCACACTGTAGGTGTTTTAGGTAGTAGTACATTGGGCTAGCCCTAGGTTGGTGCCATGGACCGAATGCCAATTAGTACTCGAAGCAGATCAAGTGTACTTTTGGAGCATGCCTTCCAGTTCAGCTTCATCCAGAGGAAATCCACTTGGTGAGCCCTGAGATCACTCCTACACTGTGACTCAAGAGTCAGTAAACAGGAAAAACTAGAAGACTCATTTCAGAAGTGCTCTGCTGTTCGTAGACACACCTAAAGAACTAGATGGTAACCCAGCCTAACTCGCACCACCAAGAGCTTAAAGAGTCCTGTGTAATTTTGGTAAGATTGAAGCAGCAGTCAGAAGGATCACTAATGAGCCTGCACAACAGAATCCTTTTCTAATGTAGCTCTAAAAAGCTATTAATTCTTCCTCTCATTAGCTAACACCAAGAAGCATAGAGGTGGAAAAAAAAAAAATGTCTTGCTGATAGTCACAGAAATCGTCAGCTGCAAAAAAGTCAAATCCAAGCTTCTAGACTTCATAAACACAGATGAACAGTTCTTACTGCAGAAATGATCTTTTCTCTTTGTAAACACAGAATTTTAATAATCCTTCCAAGTTTTCTATGAAACATTTGGGAAAAAAACACTCCCAGCATTTATACACATATGTACATATATTACTTTACCTGATAGATAAACCCACTCATTCTCGGGCTGGCAGACAACATTAGCAATATGTTAGGGAAGAGAAGAAGATACCTTTCATTCTTTTCCTTATTAAAAAAAAGAAAATGAAAGTAAATACATCATCACAAGCCTCCTCCCCACTTTTTATATTTTATATTATTAAAAACTATCAACAATGTTACAACTCTATAGTTATTCCACAAGCATTCATCTCTAGCAAAATTAAGCCTCCATAAATGTAAAAAGAGTTAGGATTATTTAGTTTTCTATTTCAAAATTTCTAGTAACACATGCCTATAACCCCTTGCTGGAGAGTAGAGCCTTATAATTTTTTAAAAAGAAATTTTAAGGCCAGTAATTCACCTAGACAGTGTTTAATTTGATAACAACAGTTTCATTGACCTTAGCAAAACCAAAATCACATATTGGATGTATTTGTTAATGTAACACGGATGGATGCTGTTACTGTAATGTCAAGACTTGGTGTCTCTTAAATCGGAGAGATTTTTCTATACTGTCAGATTATTTTCTATACTGTCAGATTAAGTTCTGATTTAGAAAAAGATTATGAAAGAAAAGTAATAATGCTCATATTCATAATGAAAATATTCATTGCTTCGTTCTGTTTTTAATATTCTGGTTTCACTTATGAGGTTGTCCTTAGTTTTTTGTTTTGAGAAGTACTTCTATGGAAAGAGGAGAAAATTTACTCAATCAACTGGTATAGATGACCACTTAAAGAAAGAAGCATTAACATATAAAGCTTTATTTTAATGACAAAACAAATATATCCGTTCTCAAAGTCACTGTCTCAATTCCGAACATCTTTGCAATACAATACAGGTCCTTATCAAGTTTGAATGTTTCTATTAGTTTTTCAGTAGGTCTTTACAAATGTCTATGTCATATAAAAAGAAATTAAAACAATTGCTTTTGCACAAATTAAACTGTTAGATATCTAGTCAAAAAGCCAAGTTGTAATATATGTGGAAACTACTAGAAGTCTATTACATTTGACATTTTAATCAGAATGAGAGATTGTGGTGGCTTTTTATTTTTTTAAGACAAGAGGCAACTGCAGAAGATGCACTATGAGTTCTACTGAATCTTACTTACTTAAATAAGTTTAAATAAATACCTAGCAAAATATCTGATAGAAAGTTAACAGGTGATGAATTTTAAAGTATTTAGTTGCAAAACATTTTTGTCTTTCCTCATATGCATCGAAATCTTTGTTCTATGGGATGAAATTGAATGAGGTTGCAATTCAAAAAACCCCAACAAGTTCAAAGCATAATCGATTATACAGGAGAACAGCCTACAGTAAAAATATGTCAGTAATCTGTATACATTTCTCTCCTGTTAGCAATTGCTTTACAAATCTTTTAGAATGTTATCTCTGGTAGGTTTTTTTTTCCTTTAAAAATCACCCACACTTTGCAATGTCAACTTTGACTTTCTCACGTCTCCTCTTAGTCCATTTCTCCAAAACCATTTGTTTTTCAAACCTGTATTTAAAAAATGTACTACCTCAAAGTTCCCAAAACAGTGATGGCAAAATAGGCCTCATGCACCTTACAGTATGACTGTAACAGAGTTATTTAAATATGTTATAATTGTTTGTGAAACGATCCTGTAATATAACTACATATGGAAAACCTTGTTTAATTATGCACTTCAAAAACAGACCTAAAAAACATCATAAGATGATTTTTCAAGTGTTATATTGGCCACGTTTCAGTAAGTTTTACAGATGAGACCATCCATCTTGAGTGTTTTTTTTCCATTTTATTATAAAAGCCTTAAAACAATGGAGAAAGTTTCTATTCTAAATTAGTATCTCAAAACATTGTTTATTTCTGCTACATAATTATATATATAATGTTGTGCTACATGATTTTATGTGTGTATATATATATATACATATACATAGAGAGAGAGAGAGAGAGAGAGAGAGAGAGAGAGAGAGAGAGAGAGAGAGAGAGAGAGAGAAAATTATAATTACAATAGGGAAAGACAGACTGACAGTAAAGATGAGAACTACATTACCTCACTTCCAGCACACTGAATCATGACCTGGGACATGTAAATTACATTGCCAAGTGTTTTAATATCTTCTCCCTCCCAACAGCGGATTGCTTCTGTTAGTATTTGTAGTTCAAGTTCTTTCCGTTTCCGTACTTCTTGACACTGTGCCTAGCAAATACAGGCAAAAATATCATCTCTATCAACTCCATCAACATGGTTAAGAGTAGAAATACCACTACAGCTGTATTTACTGTTTTCACTGTAGCACACAGAAGACAGTAGCTAATTTGAGGCATCTTTATTTAAACGACCATTATCAGTATTTCTTATAAAACTAGTTTTTCTATCTTCCGTATTACTTTTCTTTTCAATACACTAATTTCAATTACAAATTTATAGTTTGAGAAAACTACAGTTGAGAAACCCCGTTTCTCAAATTTCCCTTTTCTTTACATTTTATATTTTTGTTCTTCGAAGGAAGACAGCTGGGCTAGAGCAGAAAACAGTAACACAGCTGTCCTAAATACACATCACTACATGCAAAGTATACTCTTCTTCACTAAAGAGCCATGTCAATTGTGCAAACACTGTGTGTAACCATGTGCTCCTATTTTTATTACATTTCTTGCCAACCTGCTCTACTAGCTGTACTCACACTCATCTCACTTCAATTTTTCAAAATTTTCATCTCATTTGTGAAGTACTCAAGAGAACGGGGAAACCCCAAACCTCTTCTGAACACAGGTAACAATAAATTTCTGCTTTAAAATGTAAAAAATGCCAGGTGACCAGCAGCATACACTCCCAGCAGGAAACACAGAAGTTTATTGTAACTTAGAATACATTAAACATATGCCTGCTGCAGTTGCACTTCTTTTTAGTTTAAAAAAAAAAGCTCATTTGTTCCAATCAGGCTTATCCCCTTGATTACTGCTGAAAGTTCCTATCTTCAGAGTTTCTCTCGTGTTTTCCTTTTCATCCGTTCTTCCTCAACTCTATCGCTATTCCACTAAAATGAATGCACTTCAGAAATTTTTTTTAAAAATACACTCAAGCATTGTTGCCCTTCTTTAGGTCATTAGTCATGCCTGCACTCATAGAAAGGAAAATAAAGCACAAGTGAGAGGGCAGACTGAGAATTGCAGAATGCTTGCATGGCTCTTCTGTCAATAGTCTATTTGCTGTAACTCCCCCACAGCTTGCAATCCTTAGCTCTGCCCATAAACTGCATTAATTTCCAGGGCTCAAAAGAAGTTTCACAAAAATTTCTTTTATAAAAGTGTATAAAAAAGCTCCACATTTTAAAAACAATGGAGGGAGATGAAATTAGAAAACACTATACTGAAAATATACATATTATCTATTTTTCATCACTCTTACAGAAAGATTTTTGAAGGCAGTCATGGATTTTTGAATATCTGGACGATCCGGATGATAATCCTAAAAGCAAGGGGAAAAGCACAGAATAAAAGATTTAGTTCTAGTAAAAATAATAAAGTGTTTAGAGGCTTAACTAAATACAAATAATCCCATAAAATAAAAGCTTTTAGATCTATCTACTCTCTTTTCACAGCCTTCTTACTCTTATATCAAAAACTGGTCATCTCATAGTAAAAGTAAAATGCCATTTACAACTTTGCTACTTATGCCTACAATAGAACCAAGGAAATTTTACAGGAACTACTGGACAAAGAAAATTGCTTTCCAACTTGAAATCCTAACAGGAAAGTGTTCATTTTAAAGGGTTTTATTTGGCATGTCATCTTTCTTTGTCACAAAACCCACATTCCTTACAGCTTAGCATGTCTTGTTGTCACTGACTGACAAACCATGTGACACAACGAAGACCCATATGCCTTCTATTTCTCTCCCTCCTTCACACCCCACAAATCTATAAAATGCAAATGCAGAAACAGTAGCTCCTCAAACACCTTCCCCCATTGGAAAGATCATTTTGGGACAGTGTTCAGTAGAAGTCAAGGTGATGTGTCCAACAGGTTGAGGTCCTAAGATGAGAAGCAGCACTCCTACGAGATAAAGTAGCCTCAAGTTGTGTGCAGGAGATGAACTCAACATCAAGTCAACTAAAGTCTGTGCAAGGCTGTTCTAGGAGTGAAGGTTAGCTTCTCTGGCTAGCTTTACTGTAAACATTTAGCTTTTGCAGGAAGTTTACTGCACCGTTTCAAACTATTGCAGCCTGTATTTTAGAAGGCTGAAGGAAGAGGAAACAAAGATAATTTTGGGTCCCATCATGTTTGACATGTACCTTTAAAATAATTGTTGTCAAATCATCATTAAGCTGGAACATAAATGCTGATAAGATATACCTCCATGTGCCTTTCAAGTTCTTTGAGTAACGTGGGGTATTTATCCAGACGCATAAAAGGTTTGCTGAGGCCTGTGGTCAGTACAAGGATCCCAGGGCTGTTGGCACCTTTCATCTCCATGAATTCTCCTAGCTCCTCACTGTGCACAAGATATTTAAGCAAATTAAAATCAAATTACCAAAACAATTAGAACTGCATTAGATTCTTCACTTCAGGCTTTCACCTGCAATGAATTCTGCTAGTAAAACAAAAGGCCAAATAAATCAAAATTAAGTATAACATAAGTGCTGACATCAGTTTGCTCCTGTATTTTGTTTAATGCAGAAAGACATTTGTCAATCCAGGGTCCACCATTAATCCAGGGAGCAGAAATGGAATTGCACCCACCACTCTAGGCAACTGATGATCAGAGACAGCTCCTAAATGCTACCCCTTTCAAGCAAAAGTTACAGAATAAAGCCTTTGCACAATATTTTATTACTTACCTCTTTATTCTAGTAAAAAGACATCTGACCTTAGAGGCGGTTTAAAAAGGTAATTCCCAGGAGTAAACTAGAGAACAGCTCCACATTCAGCCAGGTGGGCATTGTTGTTTTTAAGGTGGCAAGCACTAATGCGAAGGCACAGAATGTTTTAGAACCTTCTTCCTCCCACACTTAGGCACTTAATGACCTCGTATCGTGCATCCCAGGGGCTACTGACCAGCTAACCAGCAGCCACACAAATGGTAGACCACAGCAGAAGTAATTGGCGTACAGTCTATCCTCATAGGAGCCAGGGTTTCACGGAGGGTATAATTATAAAACACGCTTGTTTTGACAACAAGGCTGGTTTAAGAAACCCACGCACTCCAAGTATCATGAACTGCTAGATCCCCTATCCACAGCTTTTCATACTTGGATCATGTCCGAGAACTCGTTTGCAGCACAGCCGTTCAGCTTGCCACATGAACTCCATTAAAAGACAGCAGAACATCGTAGGAATTTATGCTGACTTTGCTATCAAGGAAGCTTACAATATCTACATTCTCAGCTTCCTTAAAAAGCAAATATTTCAGAAAACTAAGGTCCAGGACAAGATTTTCCAAGAGTTTAAATGGCCAGGAATAAAATCAGCCTTGTCTTTAGTGAAAAGAAGCCCAGCAGCACCTGCGCTTATTTCCAGGCTTTAAAACACACGTGTTGCAGAAGTACATGTGATCCTGAAGACAAAATCTAAATAAAGAAAATTCAGAAAGTCACTTAGTAAAATAATCTTTTTGCATTCAACCTATGTCATCCTAGACCTCTGTAGATGGGGTTGTTCATGTTTTGAGCAATTGTTATATCCTTACATGACACACAAATTCCACGTTAAGTTATGCCAAAAATCTTTACTTTCAGCTGATTAACAACAGTATGTCCCCAAAAGTCATGACTTACAATATTTTTCACTTCCCGGGTTGTTGACATAGTCTCATTTTTCAAAGGAAGCTTCTGCCAGCCACTAGATTTGGTATTTTCAGTAACAGTAAAACATCAAAAATCAAGAAAGAAGGAACACTTACTTGTATACTATGGCCCCATTAACAAAAATCTAAACCTAGGTAACATTTGGAAAGGGCAAGTACCTCCAAACTTTGGAAACAGTGTCATATTTTACATGCAGAAATGAAAGCAAATTTGATCTGTTCAGTTTCCCTATAAAAAGGACAGTGATAGTACACTGCCATAACACACCAAAATACACTTGTTGAAATATCAGTGAGGTGTGCTACATACAATCATAGATTAAGACAAAAGAGACCCTGCCTGTCCACCCCCTCTAACCCTTCTGATTTCAGAACAACTTAGAGTTTATTAGTGCCATTTGTCTGAATAGATAAAAAAAAAAGCAAGCCAAGAACATGAACTGAGTCTTTCCCACCTCATGCAAGCGCTTTACGCATCAGCCTACCTAGATCTCCCTCTTCCTGGCTGCTAAGAGTTTCCCCGGGTTCATAGAACAGAAAGCACTCCTTCACAGAAATAACTCCAATTTTTACTTATCTTCACATTAGTTAAGTGGTATTTACTTACACTACCTTGTTTAATTACATTCAATACTGCTTCTGTATTGCCAGGGAGGGCACAACCTTAATACCACCTCTTTCAGAGAGTTTCATGCTAGGCCCAGGCCCTTCTCAGCGCACGTGTGCGCTTCTGCTGTTCCGGACCAGCACAGCCAAGAAAGCAGACAGGAAGGAGTTTCCCAACACCTGCTTTGCATCACGAAGACGCAGAGGGAAGGGTTCAGCACACTTGAGAACGCCACAGCTCCAGGAGGCAGACCTCCCCTCCCCACCCCTCTCAATCAGCCTGTATCAGCAACTCCAGGCCTCCCAAAAATCAGCCTGTGACTTGGTCGGCTTTTAGCCGAAATTGAAACTCATTGAGAAACCTCCTACAGTAAATTGTGTGGAAGATTATTATAAAGCAACACAGATAAGCCTGAGTACTTTCCTGGCTTCTGTTTAGATTTAAGAAAAGCTGCCCACTGAATATCTAGATCCTCAAGACTTATTTGCCTTATGCAGAGTAAGGGCTGTTCATAAGAAAGCTTAAAAATTGCATCAATTTTACAACTTGATGACTGATTCTGGTGGCACCTCCATGAACTAAGGCTTTCTACTCACACTTAGGTTGGTTTACAGTGTTACCAGCTACTTGTTCATCCAGGATTTAGGCTAATTTGGGTCCCTCGGTACGAGGACATTGAGGCCCTGGAGCGTGTCCAGAGAAGGGCTACGAAGCTGGTGAAGGGCCTGGAACACAAGTCCTGTGAGGAGCGGCTGAGGGAGCTGGGGTTGGTTAGTCTGGAGAAGAGGAGGCTCAGGGGAGACCTCATTGCTCTCTACAACTACCTGAAAGGAAGGTGTGGGGAGCTGGGGGTTGGCCTCTTCTCAACAGGTAACCAGTGATAGAACTAGAGGGAATGGCCTCAAGTTGTGCCGGGGAGGGATGCTACTAAGGGGATCCACTAAGGGGATGCGGCTGTTTCCAGCAGGGTGACGGGATGGACAAGTGAGGGCACAGCAACCAACTTCCACACAAAGCTTTAGCAAAGCTCACATATGAAGGCCCTTCTGTCACGAAACACTCAATGGTTTAAAATTTCAATTCACTCTGTATATGGCACTGATCACATGTATATCACTGCTTTTTTTTTTGTTAATTAATTCTCCCTGTAAGCATCCCAAATCCATGTCAGCACCATAGGGTACATACGGTACTTGACAAGAACTTCACCTACGGCTTTTTTCAGTGACAGACACTACAAGGTAGTGCTACAAGAACTAACAGGAAGGAAATGCTCATTCTTTGCATTGTTTGCTTCAGCCAGATATGCAGCCCCTACAGCCTAACTGTACAAACTATTTCCTTTCTCATTATCTGCTATCCTTTCCCATTTCAGGCAACACAATCCATACACGTCCACACAACTTTTCTTCTCCGAAATGCCAGTATGTTTTACAGTACATGCCAAAACCATGAATACCGCAGGCCATTCAATTCAACATTGTTCTCAGCAACGCTGATTTTCAGCTTTAGATCGCAAAGACACAGAAATCCCCGTCCCTAATTACTTTGGCCATCTCCATGCTGCTGCGTGCATACAAATGCATTACATAAATGGCATTTGCTGAGCTATCCCCTAACACAATGCATTTGCTTTCTTCTTTTAATTATTTTATTATTTAATGCTTCCACAATAGGAGGAACACTGTGGTTACCAAATCCATTTCACCCACATTCACACTGCTGATTTTCATCACCACCATTCCTTTTCTTCCCAAGCCTGGCATTGTGAAACAGATGTGTCAGAAAACAGGGAAAAGCTCACTGCAGAGAATCCACTACTTTGCAACCTGACAAAAAAAAAATACAAAGAAACTAATGCTGTCTTTTTTCCTCTGTCTACTCTGCAATTCCCGTCTTTAACTGAAAACGCTCTATCCTTATGCAAGGTTACAGCAGTTGCCACGCTAGTCCCTGCTCTCCAACACAGGACACTTTGTTGTTTATCTCCTCGGTTTCACTTAACCGCAGTGTGAGAACCCACAGAGCAAGTTTAAACCTCGGCTCTCTTGAAGTGTACACAACGTCCTGAGAAACACGCTTAACAATGGCATCATCAGGAAGCCTTTTAAACAGCGCAGTGTTAATAGGTGTAATTAAAACTGAATTACGTAGTTTTCCTCCCAACATTCCCAGGAGGACAATGTTTTCTTTCATACACTTCTATACGTCGCCCTGACAAGTTTCGACATGCTAGCTTGTTCAAACTCTAGAATGAACACAGGCGCACACACTCTTAACACAATAGGAGCAAAAATATTGTTCAAGCAGCGTCATGGTGCGGCCCCTGCTACCAGACTGCTCAAGCTAAACCAACCTGCTACCTCCGCAGCTTCGAGAACAAAAACTATTTGGCAAAAAGGACATTACTTTAGCTCAAAGTGAATGTCCTTCATTTATTCATAAAGGACAAATAAAACACAAACATAATGGAAAGGTTTACTTTCAATACAATATGGGTGGGTTAGAACACTGTTTGAATATGACAACAGTTCACAACTGTTTCTTAATTAATAGCAGCTTTAAAAAAAATCACTGTTGTTAGCTTAAGAGCACAGCTGCTTTGACAAAGACAATGGCTCTTTCATGTCACAATTTCAACCAGTGCTTACAAGTACCACTTTCCTAGTCAGTATACGCTAAAATAAAGCTCTGGCCCAGAACTAAACTGGATATTGTTTGTTGTTTTTTTTTTTTTTAAATAGAAAAAGTAAAATATATATCGATTTGTCTGAAAGGGAAAAACTTTTGAACAGTTAAATTATCAACTCAGTCACAACTGCCTATGTAAGTACCTTTTCAGAAAGAAGCAGATGAGATTTCAATTCACTACTTGCGTCATTTTACAGAATAAAAAGCAGAGAAACATACAAAAGCACTGTGCTTCATTTACCCACAAAAGCTCTAGCTGAAGAGTTCTCCCTCTTCTCCAAACTAAAGTTAGTTCACAGCAAAAGTTATTTTTGAAGTCACTACAAAAAGTGTCTTTAAGCCATATTAACATATTCAAATCTTTCTTAGCACAGCTGCCTCTAAAAGCTGCAAGTCAGACTGGGGAGAGGGAAGAAAACAAGTTCAGATGTGCCTACGGTAACAGAAAGCAAAAAAAACAAAGTCATTTAAACTGGAGGAACACACATTCAGGAACTAAAATAAATGTTTGAATTCACAACTTACACTTCTGAAGTAGGTCTCTGTTTGTAATAGATGGAGCAGGAGCTATCATTGCTGAGGGGTCTAAGGACTGCACACAGGCACCGCATTTTGAGAGCGTCGTGGCACAGCTTGGCTCAGCAACCCCTCGACTGCAGCTTTTAATTTCCTAGTGCTAACCTTCCCAGTCGAGCTGCTCACTCGGGGACTGCTGCTCCGCGTATGACATCAGCCTGCACACTTGCAGGCTCAGGGATGCACAAAAGTGGGGGAGGCACAAAGGGTTTTCTGACTCAAGCTGATCTGTATTCCACGCTCCAGTTACTCGGAGTAATTGTAATGTTTCAGCTCCAGAAACTTTATCCAGACTGCTAGGTCAGTGATGCAAACGCAGAATATTTTTGGGATATGTTATCTAAGAAAGCTGAAGAATCTAGCAAAAAGTAATATTTGAACAAGTGAAGTTTTGCAAATAGCTTCCAGCTATTCTTCCAGCTGAAAACTGGCTCAACACTTGTTTTGCAAAATAAAAGCAACCAACATTACTGACTTCTGGCTTCTTTTTGAGCAAATTAGTTTTTTTCTTTTAGAAATATTTTTCTTACATTTTGTTTAAACAATGCTATGTTTATTTTAAATAAAAGTCAAAAAGCTTAAAAGCCTCTCTCCCCCCAGTAATTACGTATTTAATACTGATTACATTGGGTCTATACTCTGTATTTTTAAAGAAGAACTCAACACCCCACTGACTTTTAGATCACCACCCCCTCATTGTTATCCACCTTTCAGGTAGTTCTATACTTAAATTATCTTTTCCCTTGTCATTTTGGATATAGTCTGCATACATGCCCAGTCCTAGCTGCTGCCTCTTCTTTTTCTTTGCTGGACTTTCCTCTTGCACTGAACTTTACAGCTTCTGATGTCTGCCAGGGGTAGTAACATCTCAAGTTCCTGAGACTCCTTTCTCCTCTGCAATTATCCATTTCTGTCCTTTGTATTCGACTTGTTTTTTTTGTTTGTTTGTTTGTTTTTTTAATTGGTTTGAGGAAAATTCTTTCTTTCATGCCTTAGGTCGTCCATTCCTGTTTCTTCTCTTACTGGAAGGCAAGCATACTTCTAAGATCAGAAACTCAAATGGCAAACAATGCTGCTTCAACTGAACACTATGCCCTTGAGACAGTACTGCACAATTCTCTCCAAAAATAGTATGGTATTATTGCATTGGATCATCTACCCTTGGACTTGAACTGGGATCTTCAAGCAGAACTATGGGACTGAAATCTCATACGACACTGCCAAAGAGGTGTGACTGTTAGGGAATGAAGTAAAGAAAATAAGGATCACATACAGGGGCACTACAGTCACTACTGGAGAAGGGACCATGAAGAACGAGCCAAGAGACAGCGACGGAAACAAACAAAAACACTGATCTCAGCAAGAGTCACCACTCAGCTACACCTGGCGAGCTCCATCTCTTAAGCTCTAAGCCAGTGGCTTAAGACACGATTACAGGTCAAGGTGACAGACCTAAGTATGTTAAATAACTGTCATTTTTCCTTGAGTCTTTCAAATTGGAAGAATTTTAGTTCTGGGAAAAAAAGACATGCAACAGCTCTGACCCAAGTCCTCAAACAAAAAGAGCCTACAAAATTTAAAATTGTACAAAACTGGAGAAATTATGCTGAGTAGCAGCTCTAACACCTAGATAAAACTTAGAGTGACACAACTGGAATCAAGTAAGACAATGTGCTCCCAATGCTCCAAACTTAAAAGAAATAACACAGCAGAAGACTCTTGTTGTTGTTCTTATTGTGAGAGGCAAATACAACCTCAAAAGACATTTAGCTGTGGAACCTGAATTCCTGTATGGGCTGTACAAGGTTTTATTCCCATTTCTGCATACTCACACACGCAAGTCTCTTTATTGATAGTCACTTTAGTAGTTTGACTATTAACAGTTAACTTAAGGAAATGAAAGATGTTTGTGGCTTTGAACATCTGAAAATGAAAAAGCTTTTTCATGCAGTAATACTAAAGTCAACACCTTTCACCCCGTGTATTTATACACACATGAATATATGTGCACACCATACATGCACACATATGCACATGCCTTATTTTGTACTAACTGATTAAGACTACCCATGTTGCTTTTACACATGACAGAACAGAACCCGGAAACATCAGGCTGGCATTGACACTGAGTGGCATAGGGGAAAAGCCACATTCCCACTGAATGCCCCTTTTAAATCTCCAGCCCTATCCCAAGTACCACTGCACAAAATAGATTCTACAAAACTCCTTCTCAAAAAAGGCTTTTCAATACAAGTTCAAAATAATTCTGAATGGGTTAGGGTCATCAGTTTGTAAGTATACTTACAGACTCTTTACCGGGTAGCAAGGACCTCTTAATAGGTACTACAACACTGCTCTAAGAGCATGCCTGATGTTTCAGAAAATGACATAAAACCTTTATGTATGCAATATTCCATCAAGCCAGATGACTACTTACAGTAATTTTGATGTTACAGTGATCCAACTGGCTAAAGAAACAGCACAGTTAATGCTTCAAAATAATAGCCAATTCCCTTTGAGTTGTTTTTAGTCAGCGACCATAAAAATGCAGTAACAAAGCAAGTATATTATACAGAATAAAAAAGAAAAGAAAACAGAGGTAAAAATTCTGAAGTCTCACCTAGGGCAACTATCCAGATTTTGTTTTTTGTTTTGTTTCATTTTTGTTGATAACGTTCCCAGCAAAAGCAAGTAAGCTTAATAAACTGCAGAAATTACTAATTTTATGATATAAGAACCTGACTTAAAAATGACCTGCTAGTTTTTTCTGTAGAACACGTTTCAGAAGCACAGTTAAGACATGTTGTCAGTTTACGAAGTGCACAGAGTTCATGGCAAGAAATAATCTGATTTAGACAGCAAAAATTTATATTCTAAACCGAACCACTGTAGACGGTTCCATTTCCCTCACTCTAAAACACTACTGAAAAGTGCAGCTGTTAGCAACTTGATGCTCAAATCTAAGAATTCAAATGTCTGTTTCTCTGCCATATATCTGTTGGTATTAAAGCACATAACTATTCCATAGAAACAGCCAACAAATCATCATAATTTCTTGAAAGTCTAAACCAATCTTTGAGAACTCTGGAAAAAGTCTCATTTCAATACTGATCTAGTATTAACTGCAACGTGGTCGTTTTGTTACTATTGCAGTCATGACAATCCTCAAACCTCACGGTAATTTTTACATTAAAGTTTATGAGAGATGCTTTCACATAATAAAACCATTTCAACTAATTAAACAAGGAGACAGTTCTGTTTTCCTTTTCCCCACGTCCTTAAATCAGTTTATTCCAAGCAAAAGTGCCTTTTTCTCTGTACATTTAAAGTACTGTAATTAAAAGGTTTCTTGTATTCTGAGACGAAAAGGCTTAAAATTGCTCAAAGCCACTTTCCCATTTCTTCACAGCAGCTGCCTGAAGCAGAATTCTCAGTTGAGCCACTTGCTACCTACAGCAATGGCATTCAGCAAAACTGAAGGGCTTAGAATAATAAAATAGGGGTAATTTAAAAAAACAGGATTCACTTCTGTTGACTCACGCCTTACAAGACAATAGCATTAAACAGAAAGCTGTTTATCAGAACTTATCTCCCCCTTGAGCTATCTTTTATGAACAATGCAATTGCTTTGAACCTCCTCCCCCATCTGAATTACTTAATTGCTCTATGATACTTATATTGACTCCACCAGGGCTTGACAGCAGGCTGACTTTACAGACCAGAAGCTGATTTTTGCTTAGGACAAACAATGCCCAAAGCAACACTGAAGAGATGAAATACTTCTCTTCCCAATTTGCAGAACAATTCACTTTCCTCTCTCATATTCTTAATAACCGTTTCTCAGACATACCCGTTCCCTCTGTTTTCCCGAGTTCTGAAAATCCACATAATTCTTTACAAATATCTCAATCTTAAACGTAGGTGTTTACTTTGCTATCACTTACCATCTCCCATCTACAGCTTAAATCCCAGACCTCTGTACAGAAAGAGCACGAAAGCACAAACAACAACAAAATCTAAACCTAAGAGCATTACAAACCCGTAGGCTTAAATCACCTAAGTATTTTAGCATTTACAGATAATGCTACTGGAAGCAGGCAATTTGAAAGAAAACACTAAGGAATTCGATTTTATTTTTCTTTTGGTCTTGTTTAACTTTAATTTGTTATTGTGTCTGACTAAAAATACTTTCTTTCAGCCTAAACTGCAATGTGAATTTGTGGCTCTATTTTCCAAAGGGAACAAAAGATTTACTAACATAAGTAATAGTTCACAGAATGGCTCAAGTTGGAAGGGACCTTAAAGACCATCTAGTTCCAATCCCCGAACTATAGTTCATAGTCTTTAGTAGCTGGAAGCTTTTTGATTTATCCCGTTATGAGTAAGAGTCCTAAATATGCCACAAACTGTTGCTGTTAAAGTAAAATGCAAGTTGGAAGAACTTAACATTACAGAAAACAAGTCAATTATGCTCCTCTTCGTTTAGGGAGAGTTAAGAATATTTAAAGAATCTTGTCTTTGGTCCATAACATCAAGAAAGTCTGGAAAAAGCAAAAATCAGATATCATGCTAGAATGTGTCCTATGTCTAACCTTAAAGAGAAGGTCATGATTCCATCCTGCACCACAGGCAGACAAACAACACCAAGCTAACAGCTGCTGCAGCATGTGCTCATCAGGAGAATTTATAGGGAAATTTTATGCAAGCAGATTTAAAATCAAATTCTGGCCTCGATGCTCTTTCCTCAGTGTGATGCTGGGTGTCTTCTATACAAATTCGAGGTCAGTCCCAAAGCTGTGCAACCTCTGCAATGTTAACTCAGAATCCTACATCTTATATAAAGGAGATACCAATTTTGTGAACTTGAAAAGCTCGTGCTCCTCTCTATCACTCAAAATTGACCTAAAGTTACACCATTACAAAATTCAGTACACACTAACACACACACAGGCTTTTACAGGGCTAAGTTACAATCAGCCAACTGTATAAAAAGCCTTCTAGTAATCATGTCAGTTATGCCATATTTAAGAGACTTTTTTATCCTGACATTCTTAAAATGAAGATGATAATAGCTACAGTTTGTTTTACATATCCAAAGTCCAGCGTGTGCTCCATAAGTGATAAAATGATCTCAGTTGACAAGAAGCTGTCAAAGGTGACAGGCTGGCCATGACTGCATCAAACAGCTTTGTGCCGTGGTTTTTGTTTCAAATAAATAAAAATGAAAAAAAAAATCTACAGACTACAAGGTAAACATACCTGTGTTCTGTGAGAACATTTACTGCTGATGGATGATTGGCACAGTATGCAAGGTATAAGCTTTTCATTTGTGGCATCAAATTTAGAAAACATCCTCCAACCCTCTGCTGAGCTTCAGGCAACCTAAAAATAGAGTAATAAAGATGAAACTACAGTAATACAAACCAAAGAAATAAATTACAGCCTGGCAAGGCAGTGTATATTCTTAATGAGTATCTTTTTTTAAAAAATATAAAAATGTAATATAAAAAATAATACACATAACATTAATTATATAAACAAACAGGTAGATTTCTGTTGTCACTGACCAGCAAACAACAGCATTCTCTTCCTTCTTTACAGCTTCAGCCCTGCTTATAAGATCACAGTGTAGGCATAACATGGTATATATTCCGAAGACGTTCGTTTGGTCAGCCTTTTTCAAGAACTAACACATTGTTTAGGAGCTTGATTTTTAGTGAATGTACCTACTGGTTACTATCCACATACCTACACTACGCCAAGTCTCAAAATCAGCATTCAACACTTTAGCAAAACAGGATAGAGTAAGCAATAGCATTCTCTCCCTCTACCCTCCACCAATACAGACAACATGCTTAAAATATTCATGAAAGTACCATATTAAGTTCTGATAGCACAAACAGACAGTTACAGTGCAATTACAGATAGCTTTTACACAATCATTCATCTTGCTTTTCAAGGCCATAAAGCACATTTATATTCGTTTGCAACCAGGGCAAAAATGCTGCTTTACCACCACTGATAGAGAAATAATTTCTGTAACTTGTGTTTTATTCATCTTCCATGCTAGAATGAACCACATCTGCTAAACAGTGAAGGAAAAATTTACTTCAGGTCTTTAAAAAACAATTTGTGCATAAGAGGCTTTTGGGTTTTTTTGTCAAGTAACAGTAGCCTCAGTTACTCTGGCCAAAAACAAAAACAAAACAAAAAGATGACTCAACAAGTGAAGCAGCATTTAGAAGAAAAGGTTATTTTCACACAGTCTTGGGAACAGAATCAGTTTTGACCAGGTTTGTCTGAAGGCTATGTACGCATTTTTTTCCACGTAAGTGATGGGAGCAGAAAGAAAAATAATATGAATACACAGCATGGTTTTCAAAAGATTTTAGCAGACTCATGTAATCGCGGTAAGAAAATATCAGGATTATAAACATCTGACAATGGCTGTGTGACACCAGCTGAGAACCTGTACAAGCAGCAGAAAGCCTGAATTTTGATTTTGCATCTGTATAAACAGCAAAATTAAGAGTAAGATTATGAGAGCTGTCATTAACTTATTTAGTATCTCCTTAAGGTGCATACTTTGTATGTAGAAGAAAAACTCTCACTTTTTAGAAATCTGAATTATTCCTGAAGTTGCACACAAACCGATGGGAAGTAGTCATGCTTCCTTACTACTACCACATCATTCTTAGAGCTACTCATAAAAACATCCATACTAGATTATTTTCTATGTGCAAAGGAATAAATTGGACTAACAAGAGCGCATAAGGGTGCTGGAACAGGTGAAAGCCTATTTTCTATTGAGCAACCCCCAACTGAAAGACTAAGCCTCCTCAAGAGCAAGTTATACAGCCAGTTGCTGATTGCATAACCCACGCTGAACTTACCCAGAAGACCGGGCAAAGTTTTCAGCAGTCCTAGACCGCGTTTGTCCACGATACACCTAAAACCCGTGTACAACATATGCAAGGAGGCAAAATGCTTTAACTTCCTTCAGACATTTCCGTTTCTTGCACAAATATTGTGTTTCCTAACATAAATATGCCAAGTCTTTGTCTCATCTTGCAAACAGGCTAAAGCAAACAGCAGTTTTTGCTGCTGTTGTTACGCGTTGAACTACTCTTGAATCCAGCATTTCACACTGCTCTGAAACTAAGCAAGCCCTCGGTAAATACCCACTAGACACACTGTTGGCAGAGGCAGGTGCTTTCATGCTGACAATAGTTCCAACAATTCTCTCAGATAAAATATTGGTTTTATGTTGAAAAGAAGAATTTTGTGTCCTGAACGTGTTCATAACATTTCTAAATACCAGTCTGTAGTACATTCCCTCTTAAAAAGTGATAGATGATCCAGTGAACTCTAGTACAAAAGAACTGCTCAGGCTCTCAGGACAGCCGCTCCTCTAAACAGGGAACGTACTAATCCCGCTGAAATACACTTGTCTTGTCCCACTCCTCCACTTCATTCACAGTAGTTAAACTTCAGAAGTTCATCCCTCCAAAATAGGCCCCAAAGTGCAAAATATTAAGTCCTACTAAGCTGTTTGCTCCCTCTATATGGTGTGGGAAGACCTCTGTGAAACCAAAACTGACTGTAGAGATGTTCAAACTGAGAGGCAAGGGAAAGACGTTTCCTTACCTGAGAACACCATCACTGCAGGTATCCCAAAACCAACCACTGAATACCCAGCTGGCACGCCATGCCAGATGCACTGACCACATTGTCGGCTCTCCTTACATTAAAAGCTAGGGCCCATATTTTATCCTCTGTAAATATCTCTCTTGGAAAAAAAAGATTAAATTCTGACACAATGCCGCTTCTGGAGGCATTGCAGGAACAACGGGGCATTCCCCAGCACAGAGGGAACGCTATTCATAGGGCCACCCTAGCAGGATTTCCCGTCTAGCAGCTAGTCTCCTTCCATAAACGTAAGCATGAGCTAACACCACATTCTTCAAGCAACAGAGACAGCACAAGTCTCACACTGAAGATGTACTCGGAGCATACAGCTCGGTATTAAATAGTCAGAGGCCCCAATAAACAATCGCTGCAAACGGTTAAGTCGTCTCTTCACAGCGTGGCGCCTGGGGAAAAGAAGTGAGTTATGGCTGCTTGCATCAAGGAGACATCTGTGTCTCCTCTGACCGCCGTTCTTTTAGGAGAATGAAAGATTGACATTATTCTCTCTCAAATGTTACACACGCATTTAACTTTATGCCACAGATTCTTTGCTGAATTAAGATAATTAACAGACTTTATGAGGGGGTGGCAACTCATTCCCTTTGACTTTTAACTACGCGCATTAGTTGAGAGTATTCTACTAATTTCACAGGAGTAATTAATAAGTTACGTGCATCTCCTTTAACTGCCTGAAAAACAACAATTTAATGCCTGTCACCACATCATATAAACCTTCTGGTAATTAATGCCTTCAAATTCAATAAAGAGCAGAGTTTTATAATGTATTCTGAAGTTGACATCCCAATAATATTCTCATTTGATACCTTAATTAAAAAGGAATCACAAATATATATACACGTATTATGTATATTTTTATAGAGATTAAATTTAAAGAACAGTGATAACTTCAGCTATAAAAAGGCCAGAGACATGATTTAATTTCATTTACAGAACTAGAGAATGATGAAGTCTCTGCTGTTGTACGCACGGTACAGGCACCATCGTCCTACAACTGCACCTACATTCTCTAACAGATCAGCAGTTTGGTGGAGTTGTATCTGATAGCTACCAGCTTTGTTTCCTCAGACTTAGAGTGGGTTCCTATCACAAGATCATCTGAGAACAGTAAGAAAGAGACGACCTTGTGGCTCAGTCACACTTGCTTTAAGAACCTGATCAACACCAGTGAGCATAACGGGACTAAAGAAAGCTACAGTGGCAGCCAACAAAGAAATAGTGACATTACAGAATAATTACATCCTGTGTACTCTGAAGAAATTTACCTTAGTTTTCATGTTACCGACATTTACAACATTCTGGTAAAGGCTGTGGAAACTCTGATGAATCTGGCAACTTCTAACACAGACTAACAAAGTCAGCAAACGTAGATAACAACGCAATCAGTATTGCATGCTGTACATGTGCTTTCTTTTTGCCAGGTTGAATTCAGCTGTTCCTAAAGCTCACGTGACTGCGGTTATCAGAAAAGCATTGTGTAGTGTCACCTATGTCCCTGGTCCCTATACATTCACCTGCAGAGCCGATCAAAAACTGGAAATTTTCAGTCATCTGGGCAGCATTTTCTGTCCTTCTCCATTTCCACCAAAAAAAAAAAAAAGCAGAATTGCAGAATTATACAGGGAATGTTTTGAACTTAAAGCTGGCAGCAGAGAACTTCAAGAACAACTGAAGGTCTGCAAAAATGGCTACAGGACCTCTGTGGCTGACAACTTCAAAGGATGCAGTTTGCGAAAGCAACACAGGATTATGCCATCTCCCAAGGCTTCACAGTTAACAGAGCTGCTGAAATAAGGAAGAAGCCTCACAGCTTTCTGAGCTATTATTTTCACAAACTGAGGCTCTACTCAATTTATTCACAGTCCACCAGACAACCTGCCTTCCCTTATTGAGAATTACAGCCACAGACTGACAGCTTCTACTCCCAGGTGAACAGAAGAATTCTTTTAGAGCAGGAGACATCTGTTCAATCTCCTGCTACAAAGATATCTATAGAGGAATACTTCATAACTAGAGATCACTTAGATAAACAGAGAGATGGCTGAAGTTGTCTGTTCGGACCCTCCTGTGCTGTGTGAACCACAGCAGAACCGAGAGCTGGCACTGGATCACAGATCTGGAAAGAGCTCTAAAGCACTGGATCGCTTTCTGCCTTCAAGAGACTGGAGCTCTCTTGCTCTGTTTTACAATCAGAAATCCTCTTTTTTGTAACTCAAGACTCCAGCAGCATCTCCCTGCCTTGCCTCTTACTGCTCTTTTCCATCCACCAAAACTAAGTGCACTTGAAGCTGATCAGTGAAGAAATGTTCTTTTGAAGCAGATCAGTGAGAAGATCCCTACTCAGTGCTACTTAGACTTGTTTCACCTTTGTTTGCTAAATGACAAAAAGAAATTACGAAGGCAGATGTAACCCCAAAGCATCTGTCTGGCGGTCCCCAGCATCCAGGCAGCCAGACAAGAAATGTTCCCAGGACTACGACAGATGGAGCAGTCCGCAGGAGCACCGCGGTTATACTGCAGTGGAGGCCAACCTGGACAAGCTCAAAGAGGACAAACCTACAGCAGTGCACCAGAGGAGCTCTCGGGTTTGGGAACGCGGCCAGGGCAGGAGGAGGGAAGTGTGGCACAAAAATCAAACAGCATCCTAATAACTCCCTCCCTCAGAACACACCAAAAAAAAAAAAAGCACTACAGCATTATGTGCTTTGAAATCAACCAGTGTTTACCAAAATGGGGATTAAATAAGGCAACACAGCACAGACAAGAAGAGAAAAAGCATCAGAAAGTTTCACACGTAAGGATTTATTAAGAGATAACTGAAGTGACAAACTGACTCGAGTGGGATGTGGAACTCAACCAATATTCAACTCCCAGGCACAAGAGCAGGAGTTTGTCAAGCTACGTAGGCTGGCAGCACTACAACTGGCAGAACATCTGCGCTTGGTCATCGTGACATGTCAAGTTTAAAAGAACACCACACCGGATGCTGCAACTTGAAGTGCCTGAATGATGGAACTGCTAGCGCTCTGCCAAAAATAAAATAAAATGATAAATCTATTTTCAGCCTGGGAGCTGCTCTGAGTTTATAGAACAGGTTCACCAGCCAAAAAAACATGGCAAAACGACAAAAAACAAGACAGCAGGGCAGGCTTTCTTCTGCATGATGGGAATTATCATGGATTAGATTCAAAACAGGAGGAAGCTGGATGCTCAAGTCAATATGCTACAATGGAAATTAAACTGAAAATATAACTTGGCATGGCCAGCGTATTGACAGAAAGGAAATAATACCAAACATTTGTAGTAACCCTTCAGTAATCCTGAGGTATCACTTTCTTTGCCCACCTACTACAATCCATTATGTTTCCTAACTTGTTACACAGCAATATTTCACTTCCCATGAAGAAAAAACAAAGGCCATTAGGGAAGGGTGTGCAAATATAGTTTAAATCACAGTAAGAACTCAAAAGGAAGCAACAATAGAAAGTGAAGTGACAAGAGAAGAGGAAAGATGACAACATTTAAGTACATGGACATACTGTCTCTCTCAGGGATTCAGACGCCACTTAGCTCGTCAAGTCTTAAGTTTAAACTTGCCAAAAAGAATACCCTTCTCACTCAAACACAGCATGGAAGAAAGGCCACTTCAAGAATGTCTCTATTGCACTGCTAAAAGTTATCTTTGCTACACCATCCTTTCCATTCTCTCCAGTCTACGCTGTCTAGAGACTGAAGAGAGGGAGAGAAGCCAGATGGCAGGGGGACATGAGATCCAAAGTCAGCAACAAACCCAGACATAGATTAGTGTCTAGAGGAGACGGCTTACACTTTGTCATCACAAAAGCTTCCTCTTAACATGGAGCAGCTCAGAGGAACAAAGGAGGGAGAAGTCAAAACACAACACACAGAGCTCATCTAGAAGATCACTGCTGCCAAAATAGGTGTTTTCTCCTCCATCCAACACATTCTCTCCTACCCACAGCCATGTACTCCCAGTAGTTTCCCTGCACAGGCTGAAGCTTGTCTCAACCCTCAGTAGCAATTCAAATGATTAATTTGGCAGAAAACAAGCAAATTTGGATTAGCAGCCACATTAGGTCACCACATGGTCAGACAAAAGCAGAACACAAGCAAGGAAAAAGAACCGACATCATCTACCTGGATTCATGCAAAGCATTTGACACTGTCCCCTATGATATCCTTGTCTTTAAATTGGAGAGACGTGGATTTGATGGATGGACGACTTGGTGGGTAAGGAATTGGATGGATGGTTGCAAGAGTTGCAGTCAACAGCTCAATGTCTGAGTGGAGATCAGTAGCGAGTGGTGTTCCTCAGGGGTTGGTACAGGGAACGGTGCTGTTTAACATCTTTGTCGGTGACATGGACAGTGAATTGAGTGCACCCTCAGCAAGTTTACCGTTGACACCAAGCTGTGTGGTGCGGTCAGCACGCTGGAGGGAAGGGATGCTATCCAGAGGGACCTGGGCAGGCTTGAGAGGTGGGCCTGTGCGAACCTCATGGAGTTCAACTAGGCCAAGTGCAAGGTGCTGCACCTGGGCCAGAGCAATCCCAAACACACAAACACAGGTTGGTTGGAGAATGGATTGAGAGCAGCCCTGAGGAGAAGGATCTGGAGGTGCTGGTTGATGAGAAGCTCGACATCAGCTGTCAATGTGTGCTTGCAGCCCGGAAAGCCAGCCACATGCTGGGCCGCATCCAAAGCAGTGTGGCCAGCAGGGTGAGGGAGGTGATTCTCCCCTTCTGCTCTGCTCCTGTGAGACCCCACCTAGAGCCCTGCGTTCAGCTCTGGGGCCCCCAGCACAAGAAGGACACGGGTGTATTAGAGTGAGTCCAGAGGAGGGCAACAAAGGTGATTGGAGCTGGAGCACCTCTCCTATGAGGACAGGCTGAGGGAGTTGGGGTTGTTGTCCCTGCCCATGGCAGGAGGGGTGGAACAGGATGATCTTTAAGATCCCCTCTAATCCAAATCATTCTGCAATTCTATGCAAAGGATACAACCAAGGTTAAGAACAGGAACTACATTTTCAGTGGAGTTTCAACAGTAGAAAACTGTTAGGACAATCAAATGTGATGCTGACCTTCTTTCTTGCGACCCCAAAGTGCAGAGGTACAAACTAAAAAATATCCAACTACCATTCACCTAACCTATGGAAGGAAAACAGGTTCTCTCATTCTTCTTTCCCTTCTCGCTCTCTCTCTGCTTCATGCTTCCTATATGGTACAGTACAGGCATCATGACTGATTTTTTATTTAGCTTGTTCTTTGTGCCTATCTATCCTACATGCCTCTCCCAGCACATGTTGGTGACTACCATTGTTGAAGACCAAAAAATATTAAGCAAAATCTCTGAGTCCTTCATCCGAGTCACTTCCCCCAGCCTCCACTGTTCCATCACGGCTTAAGTTCCCTTCATTCTCTTATTCTCTTAATCACCTAAAAATGTCAGCCTCCAAAATAAAAACCACCACTTTTTACCACCTTCCCACTGGTATGCAGTTCATGGATATTTATAAATTGTTTCCGAACTGTGTCAAAAATCGCTACCTCTGCAATTGCTTTCTAGGGCCAATATCCATGTGTGTGAGCAAGCAGTGATTATCAAAACACCTATCACTTTTTTTGCTGTAGCAGCTATAGTTACAGCAAGAGGAACAAAGTTTCATCTCAAACATTAACATACACAACAAGAGAAGTAATAATAATATTTGCTTGTTAGAAATTTACAGTATCTGCTACGCATTGTACTTACTTGGTGCATTCTTCTAAAGACTGTACAAGCATTTGTTGGAAAGAACTTATTTCTTCCAGGTTTCCCATTAAGTATGAAGTGTTTGCTGAGTTTAACCTGGAGCCAAGGTAAATAAAAGGTGTTTAGGTTTGCAGTTATTGACAAATTGTACTTTATTAAAGTCTACAACCTTAAAAAAACAGCTTCTTTGATCAAGATCAGGCTGTCCTAGTCAGCAATCAAGCAGAATAAAAGGAACTTGAGGCAGGAATCCCTGCCTCAAGGATCTCACAGTCCACACAAGGAAACATACATTATCACTAAAACTGAATTTTCAACCACATAAACCCTCCCCAGTTCCCAAATGATCTTCAGCCTCATTTTAAAAGCCAAAACTCACATACTTTTCACTAGCTTGTAATGGTCGCAGGTAGTTTGAAAGCATTGTCTGTAGCTCCTTAGCGTATTCGTTTTCTGTTTCTAATATATTTTGTAGCACCTACAATAAATGACAATTGCTAATTGGTGTTTTTTTTAAGAGATACTTCAAAAGGTTCAACCTGTTAACAGTTTTAAAACATACAAAAAAACTACTTAGCATGGGGTAAATTTAAAAAGGTTCCTGTATTAAACAATTTAGTATCAAGAGAAAAGCATTAAATACTGTGTATTTATGAAACTCCCAGGAAAAAATACACACATACACACACAAGCCATCCTTCAGTCACATAACAAAAAGTGTTAACAGAAATACATTATGCTAAAGCAAATTTTTATTGTAAAAGTAAAGGGAGCTATACAGAGTGTTCTTCCAGAGCAAGTAGTTATTCCTTCTGTGTACTGCAAAACACTCAGAGCAGAGAATTTTAAAACACATTAGAAGTTGTAAAAGAAACAAACAATGAGTTGTTTTCTCAGTCTCAATTACAACGCAGAACAACTTATCTTGCTGGCTAAGTGTTCACTTATTCAGATAGCAAAAAGGTCAGATTTATAAATACCAAATAACCGTCGACTTTACTTAGCAAAATTCTTAGCCTCGTTGCGTTCTTTTTAAATGGGGACACCTAAGCTTCAGCTATGAGTGCAGTAACATACACTACCACAAGAACATTACAAGTTTATAAGATACAGCACACTTGCTTTTTGGCTGAATATAAATCAAACACCTGGAATACTCCCAACTATGTACAAGGAAGCATTTTACTGGGCCATCTCCAAGCAGTCTGCTTTAAGATATCCTCCAACATATTCACATCAAATTCTACCATGCTTCTAGCAATAAATTAGTTTTTGTCTTCAAGAAGTTAATGATCTAGCAGGGGAATCATCAGAATTAAATGCACTTCACAGGACAGAGTAAGCTTCGAAAACTTTTTGTAATTTATTGCTCATAAGCCACACCAGAAACCTTTTCATTTTGGTACACGCCATATTTGTCAAGCCTACAGCAATATCTCATTTCAGCATTTATAGTGACGACTGTAATTGAGTGCATTATTCACTGTTCTAGTCAATACTCTTTCTTAGGAAATAAAAAAAGCCATTCATTCCTAAATGCAAACCTGATGAAATAACTTTAAATAGTTCAGTATGTCAATGAAGAATTCACTGTTCCTTTCATTGGTGTCATTGATTCTGCTTATTCCGTGAATGGTTCTATTCATTTGGAGAAAGAGAGAGACCACTTTTGAGTTCATTCTTTTGTTGGAAATCTGAACCGAAGATTAAAATGTCTCCATTCTCTGCTAAACATGATGACAGAAGAATGTCACAGAGAAAGCTATAGCTGTTAAATAGAAAGCTTCAGCATAAAGTAACAATATGGGTGCACATTTTATTTAAAAAAGCTAAAAACCTTTACCATTTAGACCAGAGGGAACCAAAAAAACTAAATCCATATTTGCACTGATCATAAAACAAATTAAAATCCCACTTTCTAACACAAATATAATACAAAAAAAGTCAGTTGTTAAAAAGGAAACATGTAAGTACTTGGGATCCATAAAGTTCAAAACTAAATGCACGATGAATCTTCTCCAACATTGCTTTTCCTATAAAAACCTCCCATCCAGAAGTCATTATATAGCCATTGGTTAGGAAAAGGAGACAAAACCAAGGACGAAAATGTAATATATTGACAAAGCACTGAACACTATCAGAAAACATCCAAAGACAGGGAAAAAAATGCTAGGGATCTTGAAGGGCAGATCCTTTTTCTCGGAGTATTTTCCGTCCTTTGCTATTAAACAGCTGTCTGAAGAGGCTGAAATGAAAGTTGTTTCATGTTTTAAAACTCAATTATTTTCCTCTCCTTATCTGAATTTTTATTTGAGGGTTTTCTTGGGAACATGTAAAAGATTGGAAGAAGACGACTTAAAGGATGGGGAAAAAAGAATGAGGAAGCTTTAAAAGTAAAAGCAGCAACCTGGTAAGTTACTGGAATAAAGAAAATGAATGCAACTAAATAGAACTATGCTACAAAGCCTATATACAGAGCACTAGATACTGCTTTACATTATTCTAGGAGGTCACAGCATTGCACAGTACTTTAGACATGCACATAGCTTTAAATGCCTCTTAAAACAAGTTAAACCTATTTCCCTTTTTTACAAGCACAGTTTCCCACTCCATACAACATTCTTTGAAAACATTTTTAAGAAGAATAATCTTGCTTACATAGTTCTAAAACATCAGTTTGTGACCTCTCGCGTCCTTCCAGCTTGACTTACCTACCTCACGAAGAAGCTATGAGGATGAAACGTTTGGGCTACGCTTTGAAGCGATAAGCGCTCAGTGTCGTAACTCAGTATTTTGGCACCAGAGCACCCTTACATTCCTCATATCCACAACTCGCCCGCGAGCTCTGATAATCACCTTTCTTCCCTTTCCTGCTTTCTGCGTGTTCTGGCTGCTGCAGGACCCCATGAGACCTCCAAGACCTTGTTTCCACAACTCCACCACAACATTTGCACAGACAAGGCTGGGTACCAAAAGAGCAGCATTGAAGTGGCAGCTTTTACAATCCCTAACACTGATGAATGGCAGGCACAGAAAACCGAGCTCAGGGAGCACAAGCTCCCTCAATCACAAGGCATGGAAAATTCAAGCATGGTTAACAGTTCCGTCACACAAAACCCCAGTCATCTCCCTACGGCAAAAGCTACCACCCAAAAATGGATGTAAGTGACCTATGCAAAGCTGATCACCTTCCACAGAGGGAAAAGAGGCAGATTTCACAGCTACGATCCTGGACACGATCCTGTAGTACATTCCCACTTTATGCAAGTAGTAAGGCACGCAGCTGAAACATCACATTCAGCACTACAGCGATCAATGCATAATTTTCTTCAATCACAAAAATCAGAGACTATCCTTCTTAAAAACAGGCCCTCAAGAAGGGCAACGTAAATCAGCACAAAAGCATTCCGTATCTCAAGGTTCCTCAAAATTTTTCATGAGCTTTGATAAATAAGAACACTTGATCCAACTTGAAAAGTGTGACCTCAAAAGGCATGCTCTGTTTTCAATCACCTATCAAATACTTAAATGAAAAATAAAGTCATCCAAATGCTCACACTGTGGAGAAAGTTGCCCGTTTCGTTACCTGATTTTAAAACAGCTACTTAAACTCCAGGCAATTGCCTTGTAAGCCGAGGTAACAATTTTATCTGGGACACCACATTTTAAACTCTCAAGGGATTAACAAGCAAATGTGCCCTGCACTCTCTGCAACACCTAGTGCAAGGAGCAGCTAAAAAAGCACACTGAAATAAACATCTAGTTTGTATTACAAACTTCAGATGGAGCTATGTGAATCCACAAATATAGACCATGTTTACAAGGGGGTAAAGAACAAAATAAAGTGGTGAAAGCAGTCTCATCTTCATTAAATAACTGCATAGGCTAATGGCACAGTGCATCTCCCCACAAGGGGAGATTAGCGGAGCCTCCCCTACCCTTTCCTGAGCTTCCTCTGAACTGCCTTTTGATTCTTTGTCCTCAGACTGACCAACGCACCCACAGCTGCTGCCTGCACCACAAATCTCTCCCTAGGAAAGACAGTAATAAATAATCATGAGGTTTACATATGGAGGAATACAGTCATGACTTAAAAGTAGCAAGGAGTTCCAGCAAACCACTCTCAAAACACCTCAAGAGAGACTTTAACACAGCTTTTAACTCTAACTCAAGCTACAAACTTTCAGCTACAGTTGCCACAGGTTTATTAGGAACCACCCTGGTCTTGCCTTAGTCTGGGGTCAATTTTGTTATCAGTGCAGACTGATGATAAAACATCAAGCGAAGGGAAGTCCCACATCTGAGCTATAAGAAGCTAAAGTTGCAGCTGACATTGCAAAATAGAACAAAACCTCAACTCACAATTTAAACTGTTTGAACATTAACCTATATATAAATATCACTATGTATTTAATAATTACTTAAAATCATTATCTTCTAGTTATATTGCCATTGCAAGCACTTATTTTTTAAGACGTAGATGCCAGCTATCCTAATTTAGGTTTTAAAAACAGCAATAAATTCTTACCTCTCTGAAAAAAAACCGCATGCTATAGCAACCTCTCATTCTTTAAACAAAAATAACATGAGCTTAAAAATTGGGGGCATTTGCTACACTGTGGAAAAAAGGTGAAAACAAGATAATTATCCAGCTCACTACAAACCAGCTTAAGAACACTACTCTAGGGTCATCTATATTATTATGAATGGGTCATTCTTCTACCTTATGACATAATATATCCTCAGCAGTTAATAAATAGCTAGCACTCAAAACTGTGGGAATGTTATTACATCAGTTGAACACAGCAAGGTAGTTGTACTTGAGCAAGGTGAAAAATAACCTAAGAGTATGATGGTCACCAGCGTCATTATTTATCATTTAAAAACAAAAAATACAGTCAACTTTAAAAGGCAGCTATGGCTAGCTGTTTCCAGCACTGGATAGTAACTCAAGCCTCCATGAGTTTGACAATAAGTTTTTCAGAGAACACTTATAAAAAGCAAACAAAAGATATTACTTCAAAAATGCACGGCCTTTTGTAATTTAACCTCCTTAGCTGTGGTTTTAGGCAAATTCAAGTGTTTATTTTCACTGAAGTACACTGTTACCACCCAAAATTGGCCTAAATTATTAAATAAAAATTGCAACCACCAGTTTGCCAGTGTCCAAAATGAATTGGATCTTGAGTTTTACCTAAGCCCAAATTTAAAAGCTGCCACTTATTTTACTATCGCATTATGTATATTTATTATTACTTTATGTAATATTAGGACCTATCAAGAGAAACCACATATAATATTATATTGGAGGAATATATTTACCACTGACTTTTTTTAAACCTAAAGAGAGCTGCCAATTTATTTGGATTAAAATTTCAACATAGATTTATACCAAGTATAAGTAAGAGCATCATTCTACCTATTGAAGCAACTAAATAACTAAATCCTTTCTTTGCCGCATTCATTTCAGTTTACTTGTAGGGAATATGTAGGCTTCAACATCAAAACAGCAATAAAGAGAAGACATCTTTGCTACTACACACTACAGCAACTTTGGAAAAAATGACTATGAAAAAGACTAGAAAGATACAGTGGAAAAAAGATGAAAAGGAAAAGCTGTCTGGTATTTTGTTGCTGGATGCAACACGGTGAGAGCATTACTTCCTGCAATTTGAAGGAATGGGCTTGCACAGGTATTATTCATTGTGACTAGTAGGTGGGGAATACAACAGCCAAAGCATCGCAGCCCTCCATTTACCATGGCATTATGGCTGTTGGCAGAGGTACCATGTGAGTGGGGAGGAGCAGGAGCTTGCTTCAGTGTTTTCAGTTAGGGCCCAATATGCAAAACTACTCTGTTCTTCCAGGTGGTTCACGTTATTTATGCCACAACCACAAGAGATGAAAGCATAAAATGATGCTTTATGATCCTGCTAAAAGCTGACAAATAATGAACTTTAAAGAAAAAGAAAGAAAGAAATGGGCAGTGGAACCAAAGAAAAAGGAAAGAAAAGCTTGTGCTTTCTTTTTACACCAGCAGGGAGCAGTGGTTAACAAAAAGCATCTTACTGTTTTTGCTTCCAAAAGTATCTACTGTTAGTAAACAAAGGTTTCTCAAAATGGTTACAACAGGATTAAAGATAATTTTGGTATGTTTCTTACATGCATTTACTAAAGATGTATGGGTACTAGACTAAAGAATCCTCAAATGTATTTTAGAGGCTGATTCTATACAGCTTTTCCCATGAAATCAATCGATCAGCATAAGGACAAGGTTCCCAAAGTTAGTTATTGAGTTGATTCATTAGCATAAAAACAAAGAAGGCAAATTCATTGCAAATGTTCAATGTCATCTTCAACAAAAAGTACAAAATATTCTTAATCATTTAAATACACCGGAAATTTCATTAATTCTTGGTGATCAGGGAAGACTGAGTGCATATTTGGGTGGCGGTGAGAGGAGAAAAGGGAAGTTAACAACTAGCCAAGCAAGTAAAATGAGCATAACATATTATAGTAATGCATATTACTCACTCATTTCAGACCACAATTTTGCATCACACTTAAAAATCCATCTGTGTGATATTCCATTTAACTAATAATATTATTTATAGAGAATTCACAAAAACCCCTATCTAGTTTTGGCACTAAGGGTCTGTAAGACTGCCCATTCCTTTGTAGCAATGAGAGCATTTAGTTAAGTGAGGTTCTACAGTATATAAAAGCACACAAGGAAGAAAAAGGATCAGGATCACTCACCACATTGTAATAGCTTTTGTTGATTGCAGACGTATCGAAGCCTTTAGGTGGACTCTTCAACGTACCTGATTTGGGGGAGACTGGCTTTTCTGAAATAAAAGGTAATTTTGTGTGAATTAGGTGCAGTTTCATAGCTCAACACTAGAGGTCAAACAAACTGCTTTCAAATATTTATAGTAAGATATAAAATGAAAATAATGCTTCACTGAGAAATGCATATACTTATGCTTGAAATTATTGGTAAAGAATCAAAACGGTTCCTGTGTTCACAAGGAATGACATGCTAGCCCCAATGAAGGCAAACAGAAAGTTTGTAATTCTTTTTCTTGGAAACAGAAAAATCAGTCAATAAAATTAGCTTTTCAAATTTTGTTTTAATAAAACAACAAACAAAAAACATCATCGCAGACTGCAATTGAAGTGTTTTCCAAATACCACGTGCATTTTCAAACAAAAGCTTTGGTATCAGTTTAACGAACTCAGTAAAAGCAACTCACCAACCAAAGGTCAAACATACCAAGGTGGGACACATGACACTCAGTCTCATTGAAGCAGAATTAAAACACTGCACGAGTAGGAAAGTGACTTACCAGATCAGAAAGCCGTTTTAAAAGAAACAAACGGTCTTCTATTGTTAATGAAGTCAAAAAACATGGTTATGTACTTGAGAGCAGTGTCCATCATAACAACAAATGCAATTCTTAGGGTAATGCCCTAGTGAATCTACCCCTCGGTTACACGTGCTCTTCCTGGCATGACATGTCCTCAAGATCAACGCAACAACCCTGAAAGCGGAGTGCTGGCTCCCAGGATGGAGAGGCACTGAAAAGACACTTCTAAATCCTCCCCTCCCAACCTTACTATTTCTCTAGAGCGTGATCAAAGAGGAGCAAACAGGAAGGGAGAAAACCAAAAGTGTCAAGCTGCATGCCTGAGAAACAGAAGGTAGGACATCCAGCATCTCCTTTTGATCTCTGACACTTGACCTAGTGCACAACCAAGTGGAGATGCTTGTGAGGCTGTATTTATCAGGACACTGTGGTGTTTTGGGTTGTTTTAAATAAGCAGGCTTGTCTAATATGCAAACTTTGGATAAGCCTTTTAGTCATATGTAATCCAAAAAAACATCATCGAAACACACCTACTGAAAGTTATACCTTTATTTTAAGAGCAAGCTGGTTTTTTTCAAACGCATTTTAATAAACATACATGAATAATTTAACTTTAGTTTACCTGATACCTCAGGCCTTCAAGAATAAATTATGCAAGTCTCAGATAGAGAGCTGCCTTCACAGCAGAAGCCCAGTCAGCCACAGCTGTGGGAAATTCCCATTTCAGTAGAGCTGACCAGGGAAACAGCATCACAAGCAGAACAGCCCATGGGGTACCAGCCCTTGCTGGACTGTGTGCTGGGTACAGGAATTCAGTGCTTCTTTGGCTGCCCAGCTGCAGTCCCACACGTGCACCCTTGCGTCTCTGCAGGCAGGAGCGCTGGATGGGCTGGCCGGAGGGTTTAGCCAGCAGTCCGCAAGGGGAATGCTTAGTCCCCAGGAGCACTCGTGGGGCATCTTTAAGGGGATTTTCTCTGTACTGCACTGCAACTCTCCTCAAAGAAGCTATTTCTAAAATTAAAGTGCGGTCTTAAAGCTACTGAACATGCACAGAAACATTTCTCCTTACCGTGTTCAGATACCAGATCCTTTCAGTTAAGATCCCCCTGCCCAGAGTCAGCCATAAGCTGACCCACAGCACAAAAACCATTAGCTCCCCCAGTTATCCAGGTGCTCTCAGCATACTGATGCTCTCAGCACATGCTCTGCTACACAGCTGGGTAATTCCAAGTGACAGGACTCTTGCCACCCAAAAACCCAAGCTGACTGCCATTAAACATTCCACGCAAAAGAAACAGCTAAGTTACCATTGCATAGACAGCTACTCGTTTATACATTATATATAATGCTACACATTTATGGGACAATCCCAGCTTGTTTCATTGTACTGAATGATGAAAATGATGACGTTTGTATGAACTTGGCGATTTACTTTCATTCTGTGTGGGAGCCCTCAACTGATCCTACGATTTATAGCGACTTTCAGGTCCACTACAAACCTAGAGTTACATTAATCACAAGCCAAAAAGCATGAAAGGAGAGACCAAACAGCCTGATATGCTTGAGGAAGAAGGTAAACACCTGTCACTGAATTCCATCAGAATACAGATGTCTGACCCCTGTTAATCTGGAAGAAGTTGGCTGCTCATAGAACAGGGGCTCTTCTTCCAGCTACTTTGTCATCTTAAAGGGTGTAAAAACACATCTGTTTCCCTAACATTATGCTTCTGTCCTAAGCTGCTGAAGACAGTAGATTTTTGCTGAAATATATAGTTATTTCTGTTACCAGCTGTTCAGCTGAATCAGTTATCCAGAAGAGACACAAGAACAAATTCAGGTTTAAAAAGAGGAAACAAAAAAGCA
Organism: Cygnus atratus; assembly: GCF_013377495.2. Classification (NCBI taxonomy): domain Eukaryota; kingdom Metazoa; phylum Chordata; class Aves; order Anseriformes; family Anatidae; genus Cygnus; species Cygnus atratus. Next base: position 147,015,512 of record NC_066362.1, on the reverse strand, counting down.
TCACACATTAGAACCATTTTGCCTGAAGAGCCATAATCAATGCCCAGCTTTTAAAACGCAAAGGCCATTTCTGTTGTAGAAACACAGAATCAGACACAGCAAATCAGTCCATCTGTCTGTCACGTCTGGTATTCTGCCTCCAAGCACTGCCTTGCTTCACGAGGAGCAGTAAGACAGTCTTGTTGCAATTAGCTTCTTACACAGCGCATCACAGAGGAGAAAATCCTGATCTTGCACATCAGGAATCACTTTCTCAGCAAAAACCAAGATAAGCGTCACTTATCACCCTTCACGAGAGAACATCGGAGTACTTGCACAAGCATACAGCGTAATTCAGTCAACGTTTCAAGCAGGTGTCACCCCCGGCCAGAACGCTGGGAACACACAAAGGTCTTAAATCAGGGAATCCACAGGTTTCAGAAGCATTAGCAAGGCCCTGGCACCTTGCCTGTTCCAACGCAAGCGCTGTTCCTCAAAGCACTGAGAGCTGCAGCTTCCCAAGCGTGACCTAAGCCAGACACCCAGCTTTCCCACGCAAAAGGCTCTTCCCTTCTGCCTACTTTTCTCCTCGTCCCAATGTAAGCCTGTCATATTAGCGCTGAAAACGCGGCAAGAACACGTATAGCACACGAGCAAATCCGAAACAAGCAAGCACCTGCTCAGCTACTATTCTCATCTATTTTTGCCTGTGGAATAGCACTTGACAAGAGAACAAAATATCCCTCCGAGCGTGCACGGGTGGGGAGAAGAAAAGCAGCACTTTTTTTTTTTTTTATTATTTTTAAAGCTGAAAGTGTGTTTGTCCTTCCCTTGAGCACCACAGGACGGAACCAGCAGATACACTTCACTCCTCCACTATACACTGCCTTTCCCCATGACCTGATTTATTTATTTTAAAGCCGTCCAGCTAGAAGAACTATTAGCACTGATTTGTACTGGGCCTGCTACCAACAGAACTGTCAAGAGAGCCTAACAGAAGAGAAGCTAGACAGTACTAAAACATAAATTTCACTGAAGAATTAGAAAAAAGGTTTGCAAAACCAAACGTCGTCTTTCAAAGCTGTATTACTGTCTGCATAATCGTGCCATTTAGATGGGTTACAATGTTAATACCTAGAAAGTCACCATGTGATTTTTTGTTATTATTTTTTAAACTGGTTAATGACAGTTGCTACGTAAGTGCTTCCCAGTCTGGCTAAATGCTATTCTTTTCATACGGTAACTCTTAAAACTAAGTCTCCATATCTCTCTACTGTGCAAGCCAGAAGCAGCATTACAAGGTAAGACTCCACCTAAACCTTAACATTCCCTCCCTGCTCCATGTAAGAAAGAAAACTCATTAAGGCCACACTGTCAAATACCTAAATCTTCCACCCTGTCATGTGCAACATAACAGCAGCATGAAAATTAAAAAAAAAAATTTCAAAATACTTCTTGACTAGCAATCAAAGAACACTTAAAGCAAGATGTTACAGGGCTTGAAAAGGGAACTGTAAGCATGCTCACAGAAGATGGAGAGAGAAGTGGACCATCTTTTGTTGATCCTTACAGTGTAGGCATATATCTGAGAAGAAACTACTACTACTACAGTTTCTCTCTTTAATTTGGAAGTTTGATCATAAGCACAAAATTTCCAACAAATCCTCTTTTATCCATTCCAGAGAAAAGCAACACAGAGTCAACAGCAAAATAAATTTGAGATGGGAAAGGATTTTTATTTCCCCAAGATTTATAGTCATCGTTCAGCCTAAGACGACTAAATGCCATACTTTGCTCCAAAAACTAATTATCATTTCTGCAACCACTCACAAAGAGCATCATACATGTATCACTGCTGTGTGCTGGCACTATTTGAACTAAAGACACATTCCCTTCCCCAGAAGGAAGTGAGCGTATGAGAGTGCTCCAAGCAGTCTCACAGAAGTCAGAGGGAGCAAGCCCTTGTAGCACCCACTGGGTACATGCCTATGGAGCACAGGGAAAGGAAGAGCTTAGCAGCGAACTCTTCTGATGGTGAGAAGTCGAAGTTAAACCTGGAAGCAGTTCGTCTCAGCCCCAGGGAATCAGGTATCAGACAGGGTTGCAAGGACTGGCAAGAATCCAAGTGCACTTGGTACTAACCTTGGCCTCGCAGCTTTCTGGCTTTCCTGCTTAGGAAAGTTACTTTACACAAGTGAAGTACTCTTGAAAGACTAAAATAACCTTAACTTCAGTTGCTGGCAGCTTTTGGTTCTCATATATTCACTGCTAAAAGCTACTTCCATTCTGGAGCCTTCCTGCTGACCCAGGTTCCAGTCTCAGGAGTTGGACGACATCAGAACTGATGAAATCCAAACAAAATCTCTGCAGCAATGTTTTAAATGAGGAACATTTAAATGAGTAACAATGGGAAAAGACATTCATCCCGTCCAAAAGACCGCTACAGAACTACAGACAAGACAAAGCATGCTTCGGGAACTGTTTTTCAGGATAAGCCCCATCTGAGAGACCTCTGAAGAACATTAAAGCTAAGTCTTTATATCCTGACTACGCCTAAGAGGATCTAGTTGACAATGACAGTGATACACAGACCTAAGACTCCAGCATTCTGAGAACAGGGACTGTAGATAGCATAACAAGGAAGAAAGTAAGATAATGCAACTGGGGAAGAAAGAACAAGTTTAAAAATTGAGTTTTAACCTCACAGCTTGAGTTAGCAACCAAGCATCTGTCTGGCTGCCTAAAAAAAAGTCATGCCAATGTTTTTAGCGTGGCCATAGAGAGGTGTTTTGATTGGAGTTATGACAAGGTAAACAGTGGTAAAGCTTCTCAGAGCTTCACTGGGTAGTTACAAGAGCAAAAAGAGTTGTCCCCAATCTCTGAAAACAAGCAGAGACAGGGGAGAGACAAACAGTAGATAGTATCACCCACATCAACGTCCTGGTAGATCAAAAAACATTGTTAGTTCTGATATTTAGTTGTGAAGACGACATTTACAGAAGGCACCTTCACTATATGATTTTCAGGGTGTATCTTTGGTGTAAGAGTGCAGCCGGTACAAAGAAAAGGGGAAGGCATGGGAACAATAAAGAAAAAAGGTATCACAAACACTACCTTATAAAACTGTCTCTAACCTAACAGTAGATTTTGCTATAATTCAGGATGTTTCCTGCAGGAGTCATTTGCTTCCATCTGCTTTAAAGTACTAGAACTATGTAGGTTTGGGGTTTTTTGGGGGGGGGGGGAGGTGGCAGGGGTGGCAGGAAATCCCACTCTATTTAAGCCCAAAGTACCAACTCAAAGCGTATCAGTGTCACAGCCAACGTCTAGCATTCTAGAAATTCAGACTGAAGAAGTCAAAGCAGCCCAACTGCAACCGACAGAAGGCAAAAGAACGTGGGAGTTTTCTGCATGCTTAGTGTTTCCTCAAAACCCCTACAACACTCTTTATAGTGAACTGGGGTAGGAGTACAAGTTCCTAAGCCCTAATGATTTCTGTGAATGAAGGTCAGTAAATGCAATCAAGCTTAAATAAAAAACATTACTACTTAATCAATCCCAACTACCCACCACTACGCAAAACAGAGTTGTATAAATACACCCTCCTTCATAACTCACCATTGGATTTTATTTCTCGTACGTAATTACTTGGAAACCACCCTGTTTTGCCATTCAGAGTTCCTTCCCACCAGCCTCCTTCTTCCACTCTTGTAACGTGAATAATATCGCCTTTTGAAATAGAAAGTTCATCTTCATTTGTCTGTTGAAAATTAAATTTTGCTCTCACCACCAACTGATGGTTGCTGTTATCTGTCATGTCCTAGTAAGGATAAAAAAGAATAACTTTAGATGTTTACCATTTCATGAACAAAACAAACATCCATAACATTGAAATAGTGTGTGCGCGCGTGCTACCCGTCTTCCCCCCCGCTCTCCCCACACATTTTTATTCTAAGGATTTAGAAGGATGATTTGCCATTTCTGGTGCCTCTGACATTTATATCTATGGATTTCTACCAGTCCCAGGTGTATATCGCCTTATTACAGCCCCTTCAAATCTGAAGCGGGTAAACAGAGCTAAAAAACGAGACTAATTCTTACTCTCAACAAACAAACAGCCGCAATTCCTATTTGCTGTATAAACTGAAACTGCCCTTAGCAGCTAAAAAGGCATAACAGCTTGATGTCAGAGAGTTTTCTAGCCCATTCTGGATTGGGGATGGTGGTACTGAGTTGGGTTTAACTCAAAACCTCTAATGCTGGACAGCAAACAGAGCTTGCAGCTTCCTCCCTGCCAATAATGGATCGTGCTGGAAGGTTCCACACTGGGACGTGCAAGTCACAGGGGTCTGCCAGTGGATGAAAACAGCGCTCTTGCACAAAAACTAAGAATCAGTTCAGCAATTGACTTTGAAGTAGTTTGTGGCATACTCACAAATCATTTGCCACAAGGTTAGCACAGGTGCAAATCTGAAGCACGTCAGACTTGCAGCTGTCCATACGCATGCTCGTTCCCTGTCAAAAACGTGAAGGCAGTTCATTGCTCTGTAATAACTAAATGCTAACAGCTACTCTACAAAGTCTTTCAAACGAATGGTGTTCAAACTTGGCATTTTGTTCTTGGATTTCTGTATCAAGCATTTAATGAGAATTAGGACAAACTGCCATGTTAAAAAAGCTAAAAAAGCTAAATGCTTGAACAGCTTTAAATAATCCAAATACACTGCATTGTAAGCAAGAGAACAAGATTATTAAACACGCCTGTCTTTACCAGAAGTAAGGCCTACTACCTGTACAACCAAAATAAAAGTAATTTAAGTGAGAAAACAACCGTAAGCAATCCTAGTCAGCTATCCGGGTAACAGAATTTCATTTACACGTTGGCTGTACACTTGAGGTGATTAAAATATCTGCCGTGTAATGTCATTAGAATCATACTACATGTCAGCTTAGTTGATATTCACAGCAATTATGTTATTGCATCACATCTCGATTTAACAATCAGACTATTAGTGGCTGAGAAACTGTAGGAAAACGAGGGCAAATGAAACACTGAAAATAGACAGAAAGCCCCAAGATACTGCAAGTCACAAAACATCTGACAATGACATTGGCATAGATTCAATTAAGTGTCTCTGCCTTAGTCCTCTGCTTGCACATCATGCGTTTTCATTTATTACAATTGCTCAACAAGAAAAATCGTTTTGCCTTAGTAAACAGCAAAAAGCCACAAAATAAGCAACAATGTTGCATAGTGACATCAGCTACAGCCCATTCCCTTTCTCAGGCTCTCCAGCAGAATCAACTGAGTACCAACTGGTAAGAACTGTTCCAAACTGATCACCTGCCGCAACAAAACCAAACTAAATATTTTCCTGGTGTTGGTCACTAGCTCTCTTCTCCTTGCTCTAGCGCTTTTCCACCTCTTTGTAACCATCTACAAAGCTGCTCAAATCACCAGACTGATACAAACACTTAAAATTTATTATTTCAGTGATCCAACTAACAGCTAGTCTCAAACGGTTTCACCAGCAAAACTGAGTGGGTGGTGAACAGCAGAGTGGGAGCTGGAATTAGTGGCCTAGGGCAAGAACTTGCATGGGCTCTGCTACCAGAGAAAACACATCAAACCACACCTAAGAAAATTTAAGCAGAGCATTGTGTTCAGGTTCCACATAGCAATCATCACATAGTTCAAAAATGCCTCCCCTAAACATGAAAAGAGCAGTTTACAGTGGGAGTCTGAACCCTTCCTACAAACCTTTTAGTTGCTAAAAGCACCTTTCATCACAATTATTTTCAGTGCAATATTCCACTCTGATTTCAGCTGCACTGCGAAACAACTGCCCATGCCACCCAGTTACCTGAAAGCTATTTGAAGGATTCACCTTGAAACCTAGCAGCAAACAAGAGTAACCGCCAGTACTACCAACGTTAGAAGTACTACCCTTGCTGAGGTTTGAATATCCTTCGTTAATCATCCCTAAACTCATTAAGTCAGTATAGCTGAAGACGAACATGAGATTTTGCCTTTAGAAGAGTAAGTCCTTACACTCACGAAGTAATTGCTGGACAAACACTCCATATGTAGACAACACAGAATGGTAAATGAGGGAGGAGAAAAACAACAACAACAACAAAAATACCACCACCCTAGAAGTTCTCAGAAAAGTTGCGTATATTATGGAACGTAACAGAAGCTGCAAAAATAGAACTTCAGTCTTGAGCTACAGAGGTGAAAGAGAGCAAAACAGTAAACAGTTGTTCGCTATGCTATTGTTTACTTATAAATTTAGTCAAAAGACAAAAACACACCTCAGCATATTTCAGTTCTAGAACTTACCAGACTCCGATATTGTCCCTGAAAGAGCTTTGAAGTTCTACTGTGTAAAGACTGCGATCCCAGAGAATCAAAAGACTTTATCCGATGAGATGAGGGACGTGCACATACAGAGTCGCTGCCCAGCCCTATGTCTGGAGAAGGGAAGAAAAAGCAAACATCAGAATTTGACAAATCTGCATATAGCTTTCTGCCCACTTCTGAAACGCTCACGTACTTAAAGCAGATTCAGAGTATCTGTGGTTGCTCAGTAATTCAAGATTTTAAGAAAATGAAGCAATAGTATGAACTGAAATCCAGAGACACTGTCGGCTTCTTCCACATACAGACAGGAAAACAATTCGAGCTATTTAGGAAGACGAGGGTTAGGATTGTATTTCTCCATTCCTACCTGCTACCAGTCTATTTAAAGGTAATTAACCAACATCATTTTAGCTAGTGGCCAAGAAATCTGAATGCATAAAACTTGCTTGAAGTAAAGCCAGCCACATCTGTTTCTTAATTCTTCCCCCCAACCACCGCCATCTCCTTCTCAATTAAAACATTCTTTCCACTGTCTTCCTACGTCCCTCTCTCCCATCCTTTTTGCCAACTCAGCTACTTCTTCTCTGAGGGCAACGGGGAAGCGAGGGGCAGAAAGGAAGCAAGCTGCTCGCTTGGAACAAAAGAATACCTCACCCCCCGCAATTTCTCCCCGCTTTCACTTGCCCCTCTCACAAAAAGCACATCTGCTTGAGAAGTTCACCCAGAGGGCTGACGGCGAGGGGGCAGCAGGGCCGGGCCCAGGCCACCACCCCAGCTGGGAGCGGGGCAGTGCAGGCCCAGCAAGGCCCACCTGAGGGATCGCAGGCCAGGGCTCAAGCAGGGCAGGGCCCCAGCTCTGCAGAAAGCAGCTTCTGGGTGCCAGGGCCCTAGCACATGTATATATATGGACATATGGGTATATATGGAGCCTGTCCCCGGTGTTACAGGGGGGCAGGGGCTGCTCTCAGCTGCACCAGCTCCCAATGCCCTCAGAGCCAAACCCCCCAGAAGGGGGATGCTCTCAGGGCCCTTACGCATGGGACACATTAAAGCAGACAAGCATTGCTCCTTTACCCATGGTGTGACAAGTCGATCCTTTTCCTCATGGTTTCCACACACAAGAATATTATTTAGTGGGCTTCTGAGCTTCGAAGAGCCCTGAAAGCAATGTAGCAACGTCACTGTCTAGTGACATCCAGGTTTGGGACTATGCAAGTCTCCCACCTGCTCTCCTGGCTTTTATGCCCCTTAATCTGTTTCCTAGCAGTTTGCTGTGCCTCCCAACACTTGACCTGTATTAGAGGTACACAGAGACAAACGCGTTCTCCTACTAGGTGGCTTTCAAACTAAGACAGACAATGATTACGCAATCCTAGTTATTTTTGGTGAAAAAAGTGACACGTGCAGGTCCTGTTCCATAAAAAGACTGGTGAACAAAGTACATCTGCTGTTCCGTGTCACATCTGAAGGGACAACTCGATTAGCCTACAAGAGAAAGCCTTTCAGCTTCAGCACAGCATCTAACAGCAGCTGAGATGCAGGAGAAGGGCAAGAGTGACACAGGCAATGAGCACAGAAGGAAAATGTTGACAAAGGATGCTCAGCCTCTGCAGGGTTGGAGAAAACACCTTCCTCAGGTGCATCTTTTTAAGTGAGTCATTGTTATTCTTCAAAAAGCATTATCCTGCAGGAAATATGTAAATATGAGCTCTCTAGTCGAATAGTTCAATATTAGAACTATTATCCATACAAAATACGCAAGTTAGGATGAATATCATTACACACTGAATTCTTAAAAAACCTCACACTTTGAGCTTTCTTTCTTAAAAGCATTTAAAGGGCACTGCATTAATATAAATACCACTGATTATAGTCCATTACAAAAAGAACACGTTTGTTGTTTTTTTCCTTTTCCATAAGCTTTTTTTCCATTCCTCTTTTTTTCCTAAACTGCTTGGAGAGAAATGAGACTAGATCATGGCCTTAATTTGTAAATCATAACGTTATGGCTAATTCCAGTGCTCCCCAAAGCTTTCAAGTTGCAGTAGTAAGAGAAACGTGAGGAACCGACAGAATTTAAGGATTAAAAGTAACTTGAAACACCTCCATGCCCATTTTGTTATGGTTCCTATCTGCGGTCAAGTAGGAGAACAGACATACCACCAAATCCAACATTAAACCTACGGACAGTTCACCTAGGAAAAGAGCACGAGGTTTATTCACTGTGGCGTGTTCAGCTTCTGGGCAACCCTAAAATGCTCTACAAAAAAATTGCTTAAGCATGGCCTGATTTCCGAAGTTTTCTGTTTTACAACAGCACAACTAATACGCCACCATAAGAGCACCTTTTGAGGCTTGAATTAGAAACTGCCTCTGTACAATCTGAAAAGAAGAGAAAATATTACAAACAAACCACACAAATTGCAATTATTTTTACCAATAACATCTCAATACTTGTAAATTATTTAGACACTTCGATAGACTTAAAGGGCTTCCAGACTCCACGTATCAAATAAATCAAATAAACAAGTTAAATGATTTTCTCAATGGCATTATTGTCAGGGGAAAAAAAAATCTCTGCTGCCAAAAACTGAAGAATATTGACTGGCAACAGGTTTTGCGTGTTAGGGAAATATATAATTTCATAGTTTTCACAGAACTTTCACACTTCCATCCAATGATTTCCAGTGTTTGTAACACCTTTTCTTCCTCTCCAGTTCTCAATTTCCCTACATCAATTCTTCTCCCCTTACCGGTCTAGAAAAAGCAACCGGTACCTTGATCGTATCCCCTCCAAAGTTAAATATGTACCCTCCCTCAGGTTCTTTAACAGCCTTTCATCACACTTCAGGCTCATTACTCACACTCCTTCCTTCACAAAAAAGGATTCATCTCAGAAGAATCTGCGTACGCCTCAAGTTTCTGCAGACTCAGATCTGAAAGTCATCTTCCAATACTAGACTAGGGAGGTAGGGTCTAAAATGCCTTCACCACAGTCACCCAATTAAAATTGTTTGTAAATACAGTTGGTCAGGAAGATTTATGCAGCTCCGCTTGCTTCTAGGAATGAGGCAACACCACAGATTGCATGTGGTTTTGATTTTTGGTTTCCATACGAACACCTCCCTCCCCCCATGAAAGGGATCAGTCAGGGTCCTTTCTAAGGCCAGCTGCAATTGCGACTTTTTGATGTGGATATTAGTCTATTGATGTCTGGACCAAACAGCCACACTTGCCCCTCTCCCCTAAAGACTGCTACGGGTCAGTGTGCAGTAGCAGCTTTAAAGATGTACAGAAACAATCTACATTTCCACTTGAAGTTAAGATGAGAGGCAGTATCTTCAACTGGCCTAAGTAACTTCGAAGAAGTCAATGGTACTACTCCATGCCCACTCACTACAACTAAGAATTCAATTGGAGAAGTCACTCCTAAGGGGTATTTTCTGATGCAAGAAAAAAGCCAAAAAAATCCCTTTTGTAATGGACCAGGGGAGTACTATAGAAGAAACCGCATATTTATAACACTAACAAACAAAAGATTCTTTTTCTAAGAAGTATTGCTAGCTAAAAGGCTCAGCCTTACGTCCACAGCAAAGCTTTCTTCTGCAGAAGACGACACTAGAGAACCCAGACGGGCCCCTGCTGAAGTCTTAACAGAGTGCAACAAAGAAACTCTTCTAAAATGCTGCAGAGGTTCTGTTTATCTTAACTATAGGGACAGGCATAAATATACACTGATGCAAGTTGAACACAAGGTAGGAGAGCAAAGTAAACAGAGTAAACTGTACTTACCTGCAGTCACCTTGTTTAATGCGACTAGAGAGCTGAGAACTTTGCTGAAGTTCTGTCCCTGATAGAGATCATTTGCATCAAAAGTCTGAAAAAAAAAAAACCACCATACATTAAGTCCTAGGATCAAGCCCTTAAACTAAGTATATCTATCATCATCACGCAAACCATGACTGTAGGGGCTACTTCCTGATTAAGGTGATCAGTCTTCCAGTGGCTGTCATGGATCAGTTAAAATGCGGGGGGTTTCCCCCCTTTTCTCAATTTTGAAACTCATTTTTAAATAGAAAGAAAAATACAGAAGCAGCTGCATTTGATTAAAAAAAGCTAAAGATATCAAGTGTCATTTAAACTACAGGAAAGCTGAATAAAATGCCATTATCACAAGAGAGCACCTTTCCTCAGACATTTTGGCCAACCAAGTTACCGGGTAGCATTCAAAGCACTGCATTACTCTCAGCATGTTCTTCTTTTGCTGTAAGCAGCTCACAGCCGTTGTACCTGATTGTCCATACAATACTTTTAAAAAATATTACAACGCACTTGCCATCTCTTTATTCTACGAGGCAGAGGAATACTGCATTTCTTAAGAGTTAATGAATTTTACGTTGCTGCATAGGCTTGATGAAGAATGATGTTTGGGAAGGGGAGGAATGAAAGGTGAAGTTATTTTACTTTATTTCATTTTTAACTGTGGGAAGCAGATGCAAACCTCAAACTGTCTCATAGAAAACACACCAGCAGCTTTCAAGCACTGGGTGATGACTTTGAACATCTGGATTTTCAGGGGGGGGGAAGGAAAAAAAGGAAGAGACCCATAATATTTGCGTGAGGTAATGGAAACACTCATCCACAATCTCAAGAAAATAGCTCTCGCAGTAGATTCTGCATAGGTTGAAAGGAGTCGCAGCATTCCCTCGTGCAAGATTAAAAGAGGACAGCAAAAGCCTGCTATTACAGTTGTTCCAGCTGATTTAAGAAACAGAAAGATTCAGTTTCCTGCAGCGTCACAGCTTTTATCTAAAAAAGAGTCAACAAGAAGTGGGTTGTTTTCCTGGCAAGACCCAGCCCGCAGGCACTCCCATGGGATGTCTGTAGTGCAGAAGGCAGCCTGCAGGGGCACGAGAGGAAAAGGCTGCATCCCCAGAGAGAGAAAGGGACACAGGAAGGCTGCGACAAGAAGGGGAGCTTGGTTAAAACAGAGTAGGGAAAATTTTCATGGAACTTATCTAAAGTAACCACCTAAGGGACCGACAAACCAGTTGTGACCAGATATGTGATCCACTAACAACAGTAGAGCAGATTTAGAGAACATTTAAGTGACAGAATTATTCAGTAAGGGGGGAAAAAAAGTTTCCCAAAGCATTCACTCTATTTGTACACCAAGCCGCTATTGCTCACATAAAATAAGTCCTAATTATTTCATCAAGTTTCACCGGGCTACAGATAATTTCAGGAGTATTCATGTTTATTTGAAGCTCTAAGGAGTAAGTAGAGGGACCAGGGAATTGCCTTGATGTGGGCTCTGTAACAGACTCTCAGAATCACAGAAGGGTTGGAAGGGACCTTAAAGTCCATCCAATTCCAACCTGCTGCCATGGGCAGGGACACCTCCCACCAGACCAGGCTGCCCAAAGCCACATCCAGCCTGGCCTTGAGCACCTCCAGGGATGGGGCAGCCACAGCTTCTCTGGGCAGCCTGTGCCAGCGCCTCACCACCCATAGGTGTAAAGGTTTTTTCCAGAAACACAAGAAATTATTTTAAGACGCACACAAGCAAGATAAGTAAATAGCCTAAGTGACAGCAGAACTTACAAACCTCGCTTAAATGGAAAAACAGACTGGCGAGCAGTGGTTAAACTGATCGAATTGGGACAAAGGAAGCTGCTATGGAAGAAGAAAGCAATAGATGCTTATAATTGTAATTATTAACTATATGCTCACTGTGGCAGTTTTTAAACTAGCAAACTGAAAGAATGAACAGAATCACAAAACAGTGGCCCTGATCCTAAAAAAAAAAACAGAAGAAATTTTAGAGATGGGCGTTTGTGCGGACACCAGAATTGGTTAGAAAGGTACCAAAAAGTGGGGAGAGAACTATTAAAAAGGAATATTTAAGAAAACATTATAAGCTATAGCTTAAACTTACCGCTAACAACAACAACAACAACAATTATCCTAAACAGATTTTAAGCTCACCTTCATTCTGAACTCGGATTCAGCCGAGAGCTCTCCCAGGCCAGGCTGACTGGAGCACAACAGGACGCGAGTGCGCCTGGCTTCCTGTTGTGCTGGGCTATGAGGGACCCCAAGAAGGACGTGATTGGGCCCTCCGACACGTTGGGTGCCATAAAAAAGCCTGTATCCAGGACATGCGTCCAGTCTGCTGCCTCACAGGAAACGGCAACACAATGAGAGGATACGAGAAACGTTTGCTTCCTTGCGGTGTTCTGCAGAGGCAACGTGACAGGAAGCCACCCGCAGCACTGTCCCAGCCAGGATGTCATTAACAGTCTTTAATAAAAGGAGGGGGGGGACATGACACCCTCCAGAGGGGTTTTGTACTGGTATAACAAATGTTTAAGAATAAACTGACGGAGAGAGAAGGATGAAAAACCGCAGGTGCTCTGAGCTTGTGAGGCTACTGCCTTGTTTGCACATCAAAACCGAGTTCAAATACTTGATTATAAATATCCTGTATCCAAAAAAAGACGAAACGCCCACAACAACAAACATCCCCCTTCTATTTTAGGGCACATTTGCTGGTTTCACAATACATCCAAAAACTCTCCAAGTAAAATCATCTCAGGATGTTTTAAGAAGAGCTTACGGGGAATTGCTACATAAGATTTCATTCCAGGTTTTCGACAGAAGTCGGACTTGCATATGGTTTACCATCTTCATTCTGGTAGCCACAAGCAGATCTACTAAGAGAGCTGACCCTTTAATACATCACAGCTGGATCTGAGAGCGTCGTTCAGGAACTTCTCTGTTCAGCACCGCTAGACAACGAAAGCCCATCCACGCATCCCTTCTGCAACTGTCAGAATCGAGGCTGTATTTTGGGATGTCAGTATCAAGCAGTTATTTTTACATCACACACCACTACCAAAAACAAGGTCTGCATGTTAGATTACCTTCTAGAATACTGTTATAGCCCACAGCATGAATTCAAACATGCACATGCTTACAGCAGTCCTTAATACCTAGAAGTGCAAACACTTTAAAATACAGTAGCTTGAAAACACTGACACTGTCTTTTAAACATTATGTGACAGACACACACAGACACTAAACAAGTCTTCAAGGAAAAACACTTCCAACACAGCCTTGCTTTCCAGGCAAACAACATTTCAAACTCCGCAGAGGCTCCACCTGCGCTAAGTTCACCCTCCTGTTCATCCAATTCCTACCTTCCCCCAGCACGCCCCAACAAAACATCGGTCGGGATGCAACTAGAAAACTGGCATGTCGCAGCAGATGAGGAGCCAGACAAGCCAAATCCCTTCAACAAACTTCCAAATCAAATAAATATCGCCCTTTGTTTTTAAATTCCAGAGAATTGACTACCTGTAGATATGCCTTTTTAAAGTATTAACATAAAGCACAGCTATTAAATAAAGGCAGAACAGGATGATATTGAGAGCCTGATGCTGGAAACACTTTGCAATTTGTAAATAGTTAGCTGGGAGTCAATGAACTTCAAAAGCTAAGCACACTGATCCTCTTATGCCTCTTATTATTGGGCTCTTTTTCTCTTCTTTAACAAGATTCTCGTGTTATTCTCTTCTCTCCTGCGTTTCAACATCTTGCACGCCAATATCCCAGGCATGTCCTATACTCTAAAAGCAGACCGGACCAAACAGCCTAATAAAGAGGGGACTTGTGTTATCTATAGCACTACGCGTACACTCAGGAGCACGCCGGCCCTTTCGGTCACAGCACGGTGATGCTGCAGCCTGCTGACTGCCTACCACAACCCACAGACACTGCTTTCCCTTCCTGTACCCCCAGTTCTCAGTGTATGAGCCTGGCTCCCCTTACCTAAACCTGCGTTTTCTGCCCTGAGGACTTCAGCGAGAGGCAAACTTTGTTGGTGAGAATCTTACACGTGGTCACGTATCAATGGCAGCTAATACCCTATAGAAAGATGCACGTTGGAAGGCAATTCCTCATCTGTAATTGCTTTAAAAGCTATTAATTAGACGGTTTTAAAATTCATTACATATGAGCTATATTGATTTTTCCATTTCTGACGTTTCTTAACCACCACGCTAAAACGCCTCAGAGAACCATTTCATCCACGTAACGTTTCACAACTACCACATCCATCCTCTCATTTCAAAGCACAGCTGACTCCTGCATGTGTCCATTTAAACTCCAGCACATTAAAAGTGGCCATGGCAATACACTCAGGTCAGCCTGAGACACTTGAACCACTAACCCTCTGGGGTTGGAAGCCATTTTGGTTGGAAACCAAAATAACCATCCCTCTGGGGATGGAAACGTCTGTTCAGAAGGTGTTTATGACCTAATAATAATGAATTAAAACCAATAAAGTAATACTTCACATCCCTGCAACAAACAGTGCCTTCTGAAATGACAAAAATATTAACATAGGAATACGTGAAAGAAAAGAAAGAAGAAAATAAGGTCAAGAATGTATCTGGTGAAAGCAAACGCATGTACGCCAAAAGCCTGCAGCAAGCACAAGTTTTTCTTCAAACTAGCCACTTCCAAGTCCTCAGGTATCCTTCATAGTACTGTGCTTCTTCCCTTCTAGCCCATGACGCCAGAAGCTGGTCACGGTGGAAATATTTTCAAAATAACATTTCTCCGATAAGAAGCTGGGGACAGGAAAAACTGGGGGCGGTTCAGACAAGCTGCCAGGCAGGCACTTTTTCATCACCTAAGGTCACCAGCAGATTTAAGATTGGTGGAACCCTTAAAGCATCACAGCACCAGTAAGGCTGTACCTAACAGTCATGGTAAGGAAAGTTCACAAAATGGTTAATAGAAAAATTGGAAGATTTTTTTTTTAAATAAACATTTTCTTGCTAGACTGGTGCCTCAAATACCCACACGTACCGTATTCCAAGCAGATATTAGCATCTTAAGCACCTGACAAAAATAGATGACAGCTTCCTTTAAAGCCCTGCACTGTGAACCGCAGCAGCTGAGGAGCTGCCTCGCGAAGAGCCCAGATATCTGCGCGGCACAGATAGGGCTGCCGCTGCGAGCCTCGCCAGCCGGCCCCAAAATAAGCTGCAACCCCGGGGCTGAACGCACAAAACCAGCAGGACGCTTTCCAGCTCAGCCTGGTGGCCTAGGGCCCCCTGTGCGAAAGATTAAAAGAACGTTGGCTTGCTCACCCCGAGGAAATGAAAGGAAATGAGCAGGGTCTCTCGGCGTCACCCGCGGAGTTTGGCAGCGGCCAGCATGACCGCGCAGAATGCGTCATCCCACCTGGTCCTGGCGGGCAGACTGCCGCAGGAGCGCGAAGAAACAAGGGGTAGGAAAACAACAACGGCTCTGTTAGAAAATGGTGACCTTCTTCGCAAAGATTAGGAACCTCCTGGTCCTCCACCCTCCTCCCCCTGTGTATTTCTGCCCCTACAGCAGCTGGCAAGGGGCAGCCAGAAGCGCCATTCCCGTTGCACCTTCCTGTGATCACGCCTAACACGGCCAGGCTAGGGAAGAGCTCACATAGGTAAGCCCACAGGCAAAGCACGACCGTCTTTGTTCCTTCCAACATCAGGTCAGCTGTGAGTGCGCTCGGTCTCATTCAGCTCTTCTGCAGCAGCTGGCTCGGAGTAGGAAATTATCATCTGAAAGCTGCGGCAGTAAGAGGAAAGATAAGAAAAGCGGGGAGCTATGACAACAGGGAGGAAGGAAAGGGGACGGGGGAGGAGAGGAGATGATTACAAGTGTTCTGGAAATTTGTACAAAGCACACTGTTTCCCAAATCATAATGCACAGCACAAGGGAAAGCTCAAAAAAATTACGTTGTTCCAAAAATTAAGAGCAAGACAAATAACTGGGAGAACAGATCTGCACAGCAGGATTTGTGTGACCTGGGAACACTTTGCAAGGGAAATTAAAGCTCTCTTTGGTGTATATATGCGAAGAATATACAAAGATTCAGAGATCTGGAATAAAACTCATTGCTCATAAAACTATTCCTCAAAAACAAAAACTTAATTATATTAAGAACACCTAAAAAGCTTCAATTTCAATAATGAATAGTACTTTAAAGACCTAACACATTATGTACTAAAGCAGGCACAACCAAAAGTAAAAGCATATATCAAAGCTTGTAGCATGTGCATGCGTGCGCATGTATGAATCCCAACATACATTTACAACACAAATTCGAAGAGGACAAAGGTTAAAAACAAGAACACCAATACTTAGAGTCCCCAGAGATGTACTAAAGCCTTTCATCTCCAAGATTTTTTCCCCCAAAGCCAGTTGCATCAAAGCATTAACGCAGGGCATTCACTTCAAACACCGTGTAAACATTTTACCTAAGCCATTGCTTCAAAGTCAACATCTAAACTTTCCTAAAGTTAAACGTACATGACTTACTTTTCATGAACCCCAAAAAAAGGCATGGAAGAAAATCCACACAAAAGTACTAGGCTCCTTTCTGGAAATGGGCTGTACCATTTGTGAGGCTTTCTGAATTTGTTGTTAGAATGTGACACAGCAAGTTAGCATCCTGAAATGAATTCTGGAAGGACTTTCTTTAGCAAGAAAGTTACAGAATTTTGTATTTTAAGCTACAGGTTTTTAGTAGCAACAAAACATGTAATTTGAGAGAGAAGGGTTAGTAACACCTGCATTTGTATTTTTATTTAAGAAAACAAAGGAGTTTGTTCCAAATTTCTACCTGCACAACGGAACAAGAACGACACCTATCA
Source organism: Cygnus atratus (assembly GCF_013377495.2). Classification (NCBI taxonomy): domain Eukaryota; kingdom Metazoa; phylum Chordata; class Aves; order Anseriformes; family Anatidae; genus Cygnus; species Cygnus atratus. Next base: position 146,998,457 of record NC_066362.1, on the reverse strand, counting down.
CGTTTTCATCCTAACTTGCTTTAAAATTGCTTTGTAGGCTTTCAGTCTGACAGATAATACCAGACATTGATAAACTCACTTGCCACTGGAAAAAGAAAAAAAAAAAAAGAAATTCAGTGACATATTAGTAAGTGATTGAGCACTAAGGACTTAAAGCTCACATTCTTGGAACTACAGGCAAAAATAAAAGCTGATGAAACAAAGTTAGCAAACATAAAATTTGATCAGGACACCAAAGCTGAGATTTCTTGGTAATTTCCAACGCAACAGATTACATTGACTTGTTTAGCTGAAACAAAGCAATTGCATAAGCACCTCCTAGTGTTCATGCAGAGAGGTATCTCAACAGAGAAACATCCCCTGAGGAAGATTCAGCCCAGCAAAACTCACCTTTCTTTCTGATATATATACATAAGCAAGAACTATGTAAACTACTTTCCTAAATCAGGAAACAGGTGTGGATATCCAGGCCAAAACGCACGGGGAATACCGTCTATAAACAGTTTAAGGAAAAAACCTACAAAGCACGCGGTGGAAATCCAGATAGCTCTGCTATCAAGTTTCATCCCTGCTTGCACAAGAGGAAGACTAACTAATTACCAAGTCATCGTTCAGACCCTCTTCCTGCGGCATTCTGGTGCGCACTCCATGATAAAAACGACTTTCTGACTAGTAAGTGAACAAGTCATCACAGGCTGCCAACACATCTGACATGGTTAAATAGTCACACAGTCTGGGGAGAACCACGCAAGAAAGGTAAAGGCTGTGCTACTGAACTCTAAGTAGCTTTTCCTTCTAAAAAATAAGAACCAAGAATTCTAATCTTATCCTTCTCCCAGTGGTTCAATCTCTAAGAACAAAAGAACCGAAGATATTTGAACGAATTTGGAGTAAAAACTAGAATTGAAGCCAAGTGAAGAGATTGGGCCTGGTGTCAACCCGCTTAGATGAAAGCTGACTGTACAGAGTAATGATACTTTCTGATGGCCAAGAGCAGGTTCGCAGTTAGTCCAGACTTACATTAGTTTCCTCACTTTACCGATAGCTTCTGCTTGAGCTCCTGAGCTCTACAACGCTCCAGAGGCCAATGCTACTGCACTCCCAGAACTGCTCCTCAAGGCACCAGTGAGAAGTTTCTCAAGAGCGTCAAAGCATTGTTGTTCTTGAAAAGCAACGTCATCTGACCCTACAATGGAAAAACGTGAACATTTCTGAAGTCTCTACCAGCAGATATTACAGCAAGTTGTAACATATCAGCTACCTTTTGCTAAAAAATAAAAAATGATGCTCCAGCTCTCATAAAGTTTCTTATAAACACCATAGATGACAAGCGTATGCAGCCCGGAAGGCTGTGAATGAACTAGAAGCCAAAACTAAAATGGGATTGGATACAGAGCAGAGCCACAACTAACAAAAAGGCCAGCCCAAATTTTAGAAACCAAAGCAAACAAACCACAGAGAACAACCAGGAGACACTCAATATAAATAGGCTGCAGAAGGGGAAGGCAGTTTCGAGGCCCTGTTTTATCAGAGAACAATGCTAACATCTACCCAAGGGCTGCTCCTTTGATTCTGAAAGTGAATAGCTGCTTATACTTCATGAAACCATTTTTTTCTTGTATGAATAGCTTATAAAGGTCAATGTAGCAGGACAAAACTGGTCAAGCCAGCTGAGTTTTTAGGCCTGTGTATGAGACAAACAGTTTGAGTTAGTTTGTACGTATTGTAGTCACACACAAAAACGAAATGGCAGATTTTGGTCTTCTAAATCCATGGGATGCCTACACCAATACCAGCTGGTCATGTCTGTAACTCTGTGATCCTTGTCAGATGTGAATGGATGCAAGTCATTGGAGTGGCTGGTTGCCAGAGTGGCTGCACTTTTTTTAAAAGTCACAGTAGTAGATCGTGGTTTTGGGAAGCTAAACCTTCTTCCCAAGGCTTCTGCTATTTCAGATCCGTGTTGGGCACCTATCTTTATACCATTCCCATTCAACACCCCCATGAAGGAGCAGCACGGAGAACACAAGCATTCCTAAGTTACAGTTTAGAGGAAACCTAGCATGACCTGAAGTGGATAGAGGCAGATCCGCACCCTCCTGTCCATGACTTACAGATAAATGCCGTACTTGCAAGAAAAGTCACCCTAATGGAATCTGCAAACTGTCCCAACTTGAAATATAGGCAAGTAAATGAATCCAGTGCTAGTTAGTAACCCACATATCATGGCTGCATGCTTTTTCATGCATCCACAATTTATTAGACTTTTATTTTTAAAGAAGCTAGAAAGCAACAAGTTAGGAAAAAGCTTTAAAGAAAGAAGAATGCAAGAAATGGCTCTTCACACTCACGACCAACACCTCGTGCTAACCGAAAGTATCAAAGTAACGAAGATAAAGACTGACCTCAAACACGTTATCACTGGAGAAATCAAAATGACTTGACAACAAGTGAGAGTTGCTTAAGATTACAGAACCAGACTGCCCATTTGGCCTGAAGAATAGAAAAAACTCACCGCGCTAAACAGGTTCTGAAAGCAGATCTTGAACATAAATACTCAAATCAAATCATCTCTGGGCTAGGTTTTACAAACTGCTGTTTGCCAATGCCTGAACTCAGCAGTGATACATCAGGTTTTTTTAAGGCTCAAAATCAACCAAGTACTCAAGAAGGAGTCGGCATATTCAGGAAACCTGCAACTAGACTTCAGACATGAGGAAGCGAGATGTCTTATTTGGGAATACTTGGATTTTAGATTTACTTTCTAAAGTAACGAAGTACGTATCAGCTAAGCTGAACATCTCCATACTCTTACCAAAAAAACACAGGAAGGGTGGCTTGCCGTAACTGATTTCAGATGCCCTCTGTCTAGATACACGTTTTGCCAACAACGTTCAACTAGATCCTTCAGTATCAGCCCAGTATCAGAAGCCATGCTGCGTGGAGCGAGAAACGGGCTACATAGTGAAGCAAAATGCTTAACTTACATCATGCAGAATTTGAAAAAGGAGAGGAAAAAAAAGAAAAGCAGTTTCTCTGAGTCCAAAACAAGCAGCGTTACCTGTTTTATCTGTAATCCGGCTCTCCATTCGCAAAACAGGGCTACCAGTAGCTAGATGCCAGTTAAGTCACTGCCATCAAACCCCAGCATCACGGATGCACGGTAAGATTGCCGAGACTTTAAACATCAGCACTCTCAGACACAGACACACCCAGAGCATGGCAGGGAGTAAGAGCTGGGGGGTGGTTACAAAGGTCTAATCTCGCTGCAGAAGATCTTGTACTCCATGAGGTTATCACCCATCCTCTTAAAATAGCCTGCTGGCTGTTTTACTACAGCATCACGTGCTCTACCCACAACTCAAACGCCATCACATGCTCACGCGTCATCTGGAACAAATGCGTTCAGCCAAGTGGTCAGATGATGCGCAGGTTCAGTATCAATGGAGAAGAGGCTAGAGACAAGGTACAAGACAAAAACAGCCCCACTGACCTTAAACAAGCACCGTACGTGGCCTGTGCCTTAGTAGCATGCAGAAGTGGCTTGCCTTGTGGTGCTTTTTTTTTTTTTAATAGAGGAATTAATTGAAGAAACAGGAAAATGCTTGTACAGTTGTGTACCAGTAGCTGGAGGTAGCAGACTGAAGGGGAATTGGTGTTTTGAGATTTCTGGCACAGGGCAGAATTTGACTCATCGTGATCAGAGTACACACGCTCAGAAAAAGATAAAAAGTGGGAAGGGAAAGGAAAGGTGACTTAGAAATTCAAGAAGAACAACAAACAACGAGGGAGCGTTATACCCTTCTGCTCAGAGGGGATTTATCAGAAATCTCAATTGCTTCCTGAATGTACCGTGGGAAGTGCCAAAACAAAGAATAAAGGCGTACTGAATTTCTATGTAGCCTGTTGAAGCTTTCATTTATGATCACCAAAAGGAGCAGTAATCCCGAAGCATCGAGCAGAAGTGGAATAGCCCCCAAAAACGAGAATTCAAGTTTCTGTAGGCACCGAGTGAAGCCCTTTGTAACACTTCCACGGTAAAATCCACTGATGAGCTGAGAACTGTGCGTGCACTCTGAGCTGCAGCTCCTCTGAAGCGGGCCCTTTTCCATTCGCTGCTTACAACTTTGATTTCAGCAAGCACAAACACTGCTAGCGAGAAGTCTAGGGATTGCTGCCGCTCTTCCAGGCACCTGCAATAATGCAATCCAGGATCAACCAGCACTTACAAAATACACTTTGGGAGAGCAGGCACAGGACTTTCTTCAGGGCCAAACCTCACCTCCCTCTGCTCCACCTGAGGAAGCTGGCTCTGCAGCCGCAGGGCTGGTCCGGCTGCCTCGGCAGCAGCTGGAGAGCTCAGCATCTTCAGGCGAGAAACAGGGAAAACAGAAGCCGATCTGCTGCAGCAGGCTGCTGGGTCATCGCTGGGAAGGGTGAAGCAGGCACCCCAGGGGCAAGAAATGCAGCACAGGTCCAGGTGAACCATTCCTGCCCAGGTCTGCAAGCCCACTCATCAGGGCAAGGCTTGAGGTAGGGAATTGCTCTTCTTCCCCTCTCCCAGCCCAGTGCTTCCACGCCGCCTCGTGCTCATTTAACATGGGATCGATTCATTAAATTCTCGCAGCAGCCCCCATCGAACAGCCGACCTGGAAGAATACTCATCCAGCAAGAAGTGGCAAGATTGCTCTAAGTTTCAGGAGCTAAACCAGCCCAACGCAGGACCAGATTAACGCCCAAGCTGATGTGTGGGAAGGAAACATTTCGTCTGGCAAGGGAAGAAGATTCACTTGAGGCACTGGGAAATGTCACAGTTCAGATATTTTCCAACAGGGAAGACTTAGCAACAACCTCCCCCAACCCAATCTTCCAATCTCATGCTGATGTTCAGTAATGTTTCTCTAAAAAACTTCACACCGTCTATGAAGTTTGGAAATTTTTACAAACATTTCCAAACATTAATAAAAGATCGCCTCTAGCAGATCGCAAACAACAACAAAAAAACAAATCCACAGTGATTCTGCTTATTCACAGTAATGCCTGAGGACACGAGCTGAAGGAAACAGAGAAAACTTTTCCAAGAAAGTAGCTGTTGCAAGAATTGTATGGTTCTGACTCACTGGCTGATGGGCTGGGGACCCCAGCTGGCAAGGAGAGCTAAAGGCATTACAGCGAGCAGGCAGCCTCAGCAGCGTATCTCAGTTTCTCCTTTTCTCCTGAATTTTCTCATCTCCACGGCCCAGGATTCTTCTAGTCTCATGCCATCATTTTACCTATTATAGATGCCCTAACTTCAACATCCTCTCCAAAACACCACCTCTCCCACTCAAACCCCCACAAAACAGCCCTAAATCCAGCCCGCTGCTTATGCCACATCCTACCTACTTCAGCAACGCCGCCTGGACCCTGACCTGAAGGAGTTGCCAGCTTTCCTCAGCGGACACTGAACAGAGCAATCATCTGGTCAACAGTACCCGTGTGGGGGCATCTCACTGCCACCACCTCCTGCAACCAGTCAGGGCAAGGGGACTATGCCTGGATGGAAACTGTGGGGCCGGGAAACTGTTTGTCCGCAGGCTCTGAACCCTGGGATGTCCCAATGAAGAGTCGGACACAGCACCGTGGGCTTTTACCAGCTACAATTCAATGACAGGTGTGGTTGCTTCAGTATGAATTCTTCTGTTTCTCTTGCAGCAACACACGGTGGTTAAAGCCGCTCCTGCTGGTGGAAAGGATTTCTCTTCGAGGTCCACGTGTTCTTCCGAGCAGCACCGAGGGATGCCATCCGCAGAACCAAGACAAGCACTGACGACAAAAATCAGTGACAGCCCACACAGCCCCAAAATCTGCACCTAAGAATTGCCAATAACGAAGACTATAGGAAAGCAAATATTTTACATAATAATACTTGACCAAGATGTTCTTCCAACAGTTTGTCTCAGGGACTACCGGCATTTAAAAGCTTTAAATGGATTTTTCAGACTTCTCTAGTCACTTCTGTAATCAGTGCATCTTCAGCTTCTATAAAAACCCACAGAAATCATTAGCGCAGTTTGCTTAGAGTGTGAAGAATCACTTCCTTTCATTTGCCGCAACCTTGCCAACTGCTAGCTTTTTCCCCATGTAACCCTTAGCTCCCGTGCAAGAAGTAGGGAATAAAATCTTCCCCCGTCTCTATGCCACCCACGCCTGGAGCCCTATAGATCTCAGACACTCACCTCTTCTTTAGACAGAAGAGTGGACACACTTATGTACAGTTCACCTGGACTCCATTCCTTACTTGTAACGATCTGTGTTAATCTTCAAATGGCAGACTCTTTGGTTGCCTTTAAATACAGCATTTCTCCTGGGAATTGCTATAAATACAATTCACCCCCATGCTAGAACTCACTGAAGAGTCAGGAGGACCGATCAAACACGGTATCTTTGTGACTTCCAGGACTAAATGACACCTGTCAATTCAATGAGAAGCCGAAGTCTGAATTGAAATTGTAAGGACAGCATGCAACATTGTACTTGACAGAGCTCCAGTAGCAGAGAAACGGAAGGCAGCAAACACCAACCAAGCTTTTAAAGATCCAGGAAGGAGATCCGGCAAGAGGTCTGGATAACCGCACACCAGTAAAGCAAATGCCTAAGCCTGGTAAACTAGCAAAAGCTATAATAAAGGCCAGAATTGGAGGGGTTTGCAATAAATATGATAAAAGAATTGACAGTGCTATTGTAGAAAGAAGTAATGTTTCAGAAACACATCAACACTCCTTGAAACAACCGTCAGCAAGCACAGGGTAGTCCCGTTAACACACCCACCCTATTTGGATGACCTTTGAGAAGGCACCTCACCAAGGGATGATTTTTGTTTTTAAACAAAGGCAATACGTGATAAAGCACTCCTTGGGAAGATTCAGAAGGCCTCAAGAAGGAACAAAAGCCGTAGACAAATAGTTGGTTTTCCCTACGAAGGGATTATCAAAAGTGTCCCAGAGGCTCTGACTTAGGATTTGCACTTCTCAACACACTGCACACGTGGTTTCAAAAACGACATGAAGAGCGAGCTTTCTGTTGTTGCTGAAGATACCAAATTCAAGCTAACCAATATTTGAATCCATAGCAAATAGCTACCATAGGACCTTTGTAGATGAGCATGTTAAAATGCAATCCAGTGCTAACAAAAGCAAAACCACCACCTCAAGGGGGCAGAGGGGATACCTGAATTTCACTTGCATAAATAGATGAGCTCTAAATTAGCTGTTCCCACCAACAGATAAAAGAGGACAGTCAGCTAACAACTCCAGATACAAGATCAGCCAAAACAGGAGGTCCAAAAGAAGCAATACTGGAAACAATTAGAAAAGTCTGAGGCAACAAATGAATTGCTTTTGTTTTTTGCATACTGCCTCCACATCTTAACTGCTGCTCTGGTCCATCACAATATGGTAGAACAAGTAAAGGTACAGAGATGTAGCAAGGTATACTATAGTGTCACACGAAGTCATGTATACACCGTGGAGATTATCCATAATGTAAGAACAGAAGTACCCACTCCCAACAGCTGCAGCAGCTGAACTAACAAAAGAAAGGTTGGTTTGTTTGGTTGGTTTTTAGATAACATCCGTAGTTAAACCATGGACCTCATTGTCATAGGAAGTCATGGAGGTCAAAAAAGCTCAAAATAGCTTCAGAAAGAGACAAAAAAGCCACAGGAGGTCCATGGAGCTATCACAAATACAGTGACACAAATAACATCCATGATGCCTCAAGAAGCTCCTCAGCTACGGACTGTAAGTAGCTGGGTAGATTTAACAGCAAAAGGGTCATTCCGCATTTTCATCGTTTCTTATACCGTTTCTCCCAAGCACCCACTACAGACCGCTATCTCACAGGATCACAAGCTAAACAGACCTTTTACCTGAATTTGTACGCTCATCCTTGGAGTGCTGCATCAAGGTTTGGCGCCCCCAGCACAAGAAAGATGTGGACCTGTTGGAGCAAGCCCAGAGGAGGGCCGCAAAGGTGATCGGGGCTGGAGCACCTCTCCTACAAAGACAGGCTGAGAGAGCTGGGGATGTTCAGCCTGGAGAAGAGAAGGCTCTGGGGAGACCTCAGTGTGGCTTTCCAATACTTAAAGGGGTCTTATAAAAAAGATGGAGAAGGACTCTTCACTAGATACTAGGTAGATAATGATAGGACAATGGGGAATGGTCTTAAACTAGAAGAGGGTAGATTTTGATTAGATATTGGGAAGAAATTCTTCCCTCAGAGGGCGGTGAGACACCGGCACAGGCTGCCCAGGGAAGCTGTGGCTGCCCCATCCCTGGAGGTGTTCAAGGCCAGGCTGGATGGGGCTTTGGGCAGCCTGGGCTGGTGGGAGGTGTCCCTGCCCATGGCAGGGGGTTGGAACCGGGTGAGTTTTAAGGTCGCTTCCAATGCGACCCATTTCATGGTTCTATGATCCTTAGGTCAGCAGACAGTCACGTTATTCCTACGTTTTTAATCTCCAAAATCAAGATAGGAAAAAAAGTTTGTTTCATCACTACAGAAAACCCCTCAGTTAAACCCTGCTCGAGCAGCAATAATTAGCCTTTACTTCCCAGATTCTCGAAGCCACATACCAGACCTGGTTTTTCAATTACGGCAGCAGAGTTAAGCAATTGATTAGTCATATTGGAAGATAAAGCAACACCGTAACGCCAAACTACCCGCAATAAATCCGGCAGTACGTTTTCCCTACGCCATTACAACTGCAACCCGCTACCCAAAGGGGCGATCCTGAGTCAGTGCCCTCTGCGGGCGTACCCCACACACCTCCCCTGTGCTCGATCCAGCCACCGGGCAGCCAGCTGCAGGAAGCTTTTCAGCCGTCACCTTCCACGTGAAAGACCTTGCCCTGCAACCGCGCTGTCCGTCTGTCCCAGGGGAAGTGGTGGGACTGCCGCGGCAGCAGGCTGCTGGGATCGGCAGCCCACAGCTAACGGGCTGCGCTCACCATTAAGAGAGGTGGGCACAGTGGGGCCAGCATCACCGACTGCACAGCTTAAACGCCAGCATGCACCAAACTGCACCACGCCAGAAGTAACCAGCGAGCACGCCTAGGTTTAAATAAAGAAAAAGACAAGTGAGAAGAAACAGCTCCACCTATCACTATGCCAATAGCTACAGCAGACAATACCGATGATAATATATCACGTGATGTTTTTTTATAACAAAATGTTAACACATTTTGGTTTTTTTCCCCCCATTTAATTTTTGCTATTTAAACACCATAAAAATCAGCCTGAGCCTAGAGGAACGAGCTATGGATTATTACCCTGCCCCATCTTCGCAGCTGGCACTGCCAAGACGAGACGGTCGGTTCTAATGGGACTTCTGCTGGAGGCTCACGACTTTCTCCGCCAGATCAAAGTTAAGCACGGCGCGTTAAGGATGAGGCTTCAAGAGAAAGCAAAAGCCCCACGGGGAAGCACTTAAAACTGAAATGTCATTTTCATAACACGTTAAGAAGAAAGGATACCAGACGAATCACATGGAGCTGCAGCATCCTCAAACACAATTCATCACAGAAATCACTGTACTGACATAAATGTAGTACTGTCATTTAGTGTTAACCAAAACCGGCCAAATTAAGAGGACATATAAACCTTTTTTAGGTTGTAATCTTCCTTACAACACTCCAAAAAAAACACGTGAAACTCCTTGGTGAGGATACTGATGCGACTGACAGCAATCTCGAGAGCTCCACCTTTGGACTGTGAGATCAAAGCAGACACCCGTTAGCTGCAGAGTCATACACTGGAAACAGAACCCAGCCTCAGAGGAGTTCAACACGAAACCAGGCACGGTGTCCTGGCAAAAGCAGGCTTCACATCAAGCAACGCCCAAGGTGATGCCCGCCCGCTTCCCTTGGTTCTTAAAGCAGGGGAGGTAACAGTGAGTAACATCTAGACTGGCTACAAAAGAGGCAGAAGTTTTTCTCTGTCTAATCACACCCAAAAATACAGCCTAAGACTTAAAGATAACACGTAACCAGGAGCTGCAATTTATCACGCATTTAAAGCCTACTGCAGACAGTGCCTTAAGCTGACCAAATAAAAGCAAAGGCTTCTCCCTCGTGTCCAACTGGGCAAATAGCAAAAGCAGGCTGAATCCACAAAGCTGCCCCCTGAGAGCTCTTTGTGTGCTGTTGGATGGCTCCTGGAACAGGAGGAGGCAATTACAGCAATTTTTAATCCAGACTAGGATTGCACCAATGCAGAGCAGCATGGCACCGAAAGCAGTGGCAGCAAGACTTCGAATCCTGAGCAAATTCAGTAACAAAGGAGCTATGAATAAGCTATTCAGTAGCACAGAGCTTCCACGTGCAGTACTAGGTTTGTTCCGTGTACCTGGCACAGCGATGCTAACGCTCACCTTCTGTGGAGTAAGTATCTCATTCACCTCTGTCTAAACCCAAATCTCGCCTGAACAGTCACTGGGTATCCTCCTCGTTCCCAATCAAAAGCAACAAACGTTTGCAAACTGACAGCTTTCCGAAGTCCCACTGCTTCCTCTCATATGAATGAGAAGTGGCATCAGATGCTGCGAGCAGGAAGAATTGAAGTTACAGGGTAATACAGCAGAGCACAACACGCACTTCTAGGCTGAAGTCTTTCTGAAGGGATGTTCCAGAAGCATCAGAGAACAAAGATACAGCTCCAACAAATTGGAATTGCTTCAGAGGCTCCAGCAACACTATCTCAAAAAGCTGTTGGCTCAAAGTTATCTTCGTGGAAGACATCACCAAGAAGTTGCCTTGCATCCAGAAGAACATATTTAAGTTCTTTCAAAGTACAGAAATCCTTTTAGATACATTGCAAGAAATAGAATGAAAAGCTAACAGAAAAAAACCTAGGACCATACTGGAGTTTTTCAACACAACCCAACTCCTAGTGAAAAATTCCAAGTGAATACCCTGTTTTTAACCTCTTGGAAGCAACACAGTGGGCTTGAAAGGAAAACATACACTATTTAGACACATCTGACCCGTAAAATAATGATTAAAACACACTTCTTATTCATTTTTAAAAGCAGACTGAAAGCGCTTATTTTGTACAGTAAGTTAGTCAAGCAGCCCTGGTTTTACACCAGCCTTTGCAAGACTCCTAGAATAGCCTGCCTCATTTTGTACAAAACGGGCACGGTGCCCAGTCCTGCACACCTGGTAAAGTACTACACACACGGTACGTACTCCTTATTTTAGTGCCTTGCAGCAGAATTAGTTTTAGAGCGCCTAGACAATAAAACCAGCTACGAAGATTGCTCTTAAAGCATCCGCAGTAGCTTCCGCGATACCTTCTGGCAGCTCTAAACGCAGTTTCCCCCAGACGCAGGCACACTCTAACCCGTACCTTCACTATCTTTTAAAATGGAGTTACTACTTTTTACAATTGAGATCCTACAACGTGCTTCAAACGAAGCTGTGATGTGATGTCTGGATTGTACCTATGTAATGCAAGTTCTGCTTCATGACAACTCATCACCCTAACTCCAGGATCAGCCACCAGTGCTTCCCAAGCAATTTACAGAATCACAGAATTGTCTAGGTTGGAAGAGACCTCCAAGATCACCGAGTCCAACCTCTGACCTAACACTAACAAGTCCTCCACTAAGCCATATCACTAAGCTCCACATCTAAACGTCTTTTAAAGACCTCCAGGGATGGTGACTCCAATTTAACCCCTAAAGGCCTATGAAACACCCTAGTGCCTTCCGGCACAAGGGTGTCTCCTTCGCAGTGCCATTCCGCTGCCTTCACTGCTGGCCAAGGCGTTCTGCCCAGCTCTTTTCCAGCTCTGACACAGCAGGAACTTGCAGCTGTGCTCACCGCAAGTTGCTTGAGCAAAGGGTTCTTCAACTATGGAACAAGGCAGCTCACTGACTCCAAAGGCAGGCCGCATCTGCTTGCACAGATCCCCCTGGAGAGACTGTTTTAAAAAGCCGGGCAGACAAAGGGGAAGAGTTCCATGTTCTGAGGGGAATTTCACGTCCTTCGTTAACTTGCAGGAACGGCACCTGAGGGAGCTTCTTCAGGACTGCAAAGCCTCCATATTCTACAGAAGCAAAAGAAACGTAGAAAGATGAAAAAGTGCCTTAATATTAAAATCAGGATCATTTCAAACTAACCTCAGCGTACCTCACCTCAAGCATCACCAGTTTCCTGAAGGCAGGCACTGCCACAAAAGTGTCATTATTTCACTCGGGTAGTTTTATCTCGTGAAACTGGTAAAACTCAGCAAGCAGTGAGGACACTCCTCTAACGAGACCTGCATTAACTACTACCAAGAACAAACCCAAACTTCAGAGCAGTCACAGATGGCAATTAGGTGAAAATCAATCCTGCTTCCGAACTCTCAGTGGTGAAGCAAAACCACCAAGGTCCCATTCCAGGTGCAGGGCACTGCAGTACAACATCACTCCAACAGCTCCAGTCTCTTCAAAAGACACCCACAGATGCCAGACAGGCTTTACTGCAGACCAGCAGGCTTTCCACAACCAGAGTATTTGGGTTACTTTACTGCAGTACACATTTGGCTTACTTTAACAAACGCCTATGGCTGCTTTGGGTCAATCTTGTACTGCCAAAGCACAGGATTAACGACTGACGATGATACCACAGCTCCTCTCAGCCCAAGTCCGACGGAAGGCCAACTTACACGACCCCTGCACAACACAGAAGCTCCATCTTCAAGTGATGTGCACCACGCAGGGGTGTAAAATCTTGTCATTAGTACACAAGCGTGGCATCAAGGCTGGTAGCCCCATCAGTGCTAACACTTCACAGTAATAATTTTTTATTTTCTCCAGAGCTTTCTTGAAGCTCAAACATTTGTGGCATATTTCATGAAGTGCACTTGCCTTGTGCTTTACCTTATTAGCAGTATCCTGTACAGACCTTCCCCATTCTGTCGTTACCAGAACTCAGAACAAGAAAACAATGCTTGTCAGAATTCACCTTGGGGAAATGCAAAGTCTGAAACACTTCAGCTCCCCTTGCTTTGGATCTATCCTATCTGTCAAAAAATTCTTCCAAAATGTACCAGAAACTGTCCCCTAAAAAAAAAAAAAGGAAAAAAACACCGTATTTTGATCAGCTTAAAACCCTTTGACTTTTTTTTTCCTTCTTCTCTTTAAACTGGCCTATCTGCACGCACAGAGAAGACAGATTCCCAGAGGACTCCACCTGCAGAGGACAGAGCAGGGCATTTCTCAGAAGTCCCAAAATGTCCAGATGCTAACACCAAAGGAGGGCGCCCCTACGAGAAAGCAACTGTCCCACTCCATCCCCAGGACACAACTACATCCAGAACTAAGGAGCCAGGCTATGGAAGAATGACAAAGCCAAGACTGCATCTCGTCTCATTTTAGGAACCTGATTTTCAGATGTGTGCTGTCTCCCTTTCTGTCCCCAGAGGGACAAACATCCCACGCACCGTAGGTCACCCTCTGGAGAGGTTTCTTTTGTTGCCTATAAAAGGAAGGCTCTGTCACTAACTTCAGTTGCGGTCCAGGAGACAGAGCTGAAAGTAAGGGAAGGGAAATGTTAGAGAACAACAGCCTTAGGAAATCCCACTCCTCCCCAGGCATGCTCTCAACTACAGAGTTGCCTCCTCTCCTTCCCACCGGTTTTTGAGCCTATTGTCCCTTTCATTGTAAGGCGCTGAGTGGGTTCAGGACTCGAGTAAGACTTTTTTTTCCACGTAGAAGTGACCTGCATATTCACCGTACACTGTGCAACTGTTAACGTTTCCCTCGAGGTCTCTCTCCCCGTTCAGTACTGAGGACAAGGCAGGTCAAAGGATGGATCAGGAAGCCTTAAAATGCCCTTACTGGCAAATTCATTTCCCAGTCCATCCCTCCCACCCAGGATGTCCTAACTCCCCCGCTCTACAACTCACCCGGGCAAGTCTTTTCACTCACCTGGATTAAAAACAACTTCAGAAAAACGGGTCCTGGTTTGCAATTTAGCTCCAAAATGAATTGCCTGCCGCTCACGGAGATTGGCGCAGCGGTAGGCAGTGCTGAACTAGAATTGCCACTGAGCCTGAAGCTCACAAAAGCTGCCCCTGTAGATGCCCGTGTCATTTACTGCAGAAATCAGGAGGCACGGTAAGAAGCCAGCAAACCGTGCGCCTTGCGGTGAAGCCAGCTGACGGCTGCAGCAGAGAAAATGAATTCCCCCTGTCACAACACTCCTACATCACTGCAGAAATGTCATCTCATTCAAGCTGATCCACTGCTCGTCTCCTCAGCAGCTCAGGAATCCAGGCGACTGTTCTACAAGGGTTCGAGTGGCTTTGAGGCAGCGCTGCGAGCAGCCCTCCCCTGCTCTCTGCCAGCCCCAGCTCTCCCCTGAACCCTGCAGACAACGGGATCGGCAGGAGAGAAAAGGGAGAGGAAGGGTGAGGGAGAGAAAGGGTGAGCTTGGAGAGCCCTGCCAGCCCAGCTTCCTGCACCACCTCACCTCGGAGCCTGCCCAGCACTGTGCTGGAGCAGGGAAGGGCGAGGAGCAGGCACCAGCACGGGCTGCTGGGGGGACAGACCACGGCCTGCCCTCAGGCTGCCCGGCGGCAGGGTCAGCACTCAGCGCTGAGCCGAGGTCTGCGGGAGCTGTGCCCTGCCACCGACACCACAGCCTGAGGGCTCTGGGAAACAGGGACGGTAATCCTTCATCGAGGACCTTAAAGCCAAAATACTTAATGCCTGTGAGTCTGCGGCGCTTTCCCCAGTAGTGCTGGATAATGTCCGCGCAAGAGCTGATTTTGCCTGCAAACTACGACTCCAGCGCAAGGCTGAGACCACCTCCTGCAGCCAGCACAGGGAAGAGTACCCAACAGCCTGCCAGGGGAACCGGGACGGGTTCCCTAAGAAAACCAAGCGACGGCATGTTATCACAGCACACACGTACAGGGGGCCCGGTGAGGTTGTTATGCCAAAACCAAAAAGCTTTTCTTCGGTCTTTTCACAGCCTTACTAGCATTCACAGCTACAATAATTTGAGGGAAGTCTGGCACACGAGTTACTTCATGGTCCTGAAATGCTTTTCCAATATAAAGATAAGCACCCAACCTACCTACTTCTAACCTTAAATCAATTCTTCTGGTTTTTGTTGTTTGTTTGTTTTTGGTTCGTTTTGTTTTACATCTGTGCAAAACAAGACCAAATCGCACGCTCTTCAGTGCCTTAATTCGTAAAACCAGTCTGTCTCACCGTCAGTTACAGTACTCTCTCTCGTTTCTGCCTCAGATGGTGCTTTCCCTAGATCTGAGGTTTTTGGACTGCTCTAAAGGAACGTCTGCGTTTTCCTCTTCACTTGCTGACAACAGCTATAAATAAAATTACAATCAGTCACTTAATTGTGAGTGACATACTGACATTTGAGAACAGGGTACTTCTCCCAGCAAGCAGTATTACCAAAAAATTAGAAGATAAGCCATCTTAACAAGCAAGTAGAGGCAGGAAAGAAGTCAACAAGCTGACAGGCATCTTCAAAACTGCAGAGCCCTCGAAGCCAGGTAATTAACTCAGGCCATAAATAACACCCAGATGTGGTCAATTTAACTATCAGCAGTTTACAATATCAAAGTCAGCTAATTACAACAACTTTGTATCTTAACAATGAAGGATTGCTCGTTCAGTTTCACTGCCAAGCACCAAAAATGCTTTAGCTGTACTTGTACGTGAAAGCTACCTTCTGCAAGACGTTCATGTGACACGAGAACCAGCCTAAGGCAGAGGGCGTGAAAACGCATTCTCTTGTGATTTACTTTACCCAGCTCCCCAGCCCGCAGGGCGGAGAGATTTACATGGTTTATCCTAATGATGACTAGATTAGTGGAGATTAACATCCTGCTCCGTATCTGTAGTGTAAGCACTTTCCTAAACATTGGCTATCAATCGTTAGGAGGAGGAAGGGGGATATTACCCTATCTCCACACACTTAAAACGCTTTAACATGCGCAAGGAACCTGAAGAAGAGACAGAAAATGATCAACTACACTGTCATTTCTGCACTGAGGCTGCTTTTACACTGAACGTGGTCATCAGTTCAGCGAGCACTTCCAAAGGTGCTCTATGCAGCTAATAAACACACACAACATGCAAGGAAAATATGTTTCAACGCGTTTTGCACGGAGACCCAGTTCATTTAACACGGGTAGAAGCATTTGTGGCTGCTGATTTAAATAAAATTGCTTCTAGGCACTGCCTGCTGACAGACTTTTAGCATTAAGGGCTGTCTTTTTCCCTAAACCTCATTTTTATTCATTACTTGAGCGAACAAGCGAGAGCGTCCGGGGGTAGGGGGGCTGATCAATTCCACCCCCCATCTTCTGGCTGCTTTGCTTTGTACCAGTCAAACGAACTGGAAAACATCCGAGGAGCAGCCTGATCCAGCTGAGAAGCTCCACTAACTGTAGGTGGAGGTGGCGTCCCCGTTGTTCACCCACTGGCCCCGCAAACGCTCGTGCTGGCTCACGGCAAGGAGGAGGAACGCGCAAGGGCAGCGTCTTAGGCTGGCATCACCAAACGCGTTAGGTGCCGCTTATCACACAGCTCAGCCACGCCAGGAGCCTGCTGCTGCCAAAGAGGAGGTCCTGGCGCACTCTCTTCTCCACTGAGCCCTTTGTGCCACCATCACACTGAGATCCAGCTCAGGGGGTCGGTCCTGATGGGAGAAAATAACCTCAATCGCCAGAGACCGGCAGGGAAGCAACAAACCCTTAACAGCGACCACGGCAGCTCACCTAAAAATACAGCAAGGGGTGTTTCTGCTCATAACTCATTAGAAACGAGCACGAAACAGGCAAAACGTAACTAAAGGCGGTAAAAATAACACTCAGGCAGTAGCTGCTTGCTGCCGGAGTTATAAGGAAACCAAACACCGAGCTGGTGGATGCCTCCGACCTGACCAGCCTCCCCTTACAAAGGCAGGGCCTTGAGCAATTGCCCATCAACGGGATTATCAAAACTAATATCTTTTGTCTGAAGACTAGAGCAGGATTTCAGACTTGATCCAGACAACTGCTGAAATACATAGCCTTAACGACACGGCCCTAATTCCTCCTCTTTTTTATTTTTTTTCCCCTCCAATCGAACCACGCTCGCTATCCCAGCAGCGTGGGCTTGGGGGAAGCACGATTTTGCACTGTGGGCAGTTTTGTTTTGTTTCCTTTTTTAGGGGGTGGGAGGGAATGGGTTGGATTTCTGTGGATTTGCTCAGCCAGCTGGCTCCAGGAGGCACCTGGCACACGCCGCAAGCAGCACGGGCTGGAACAGCGCAAGCAGCGATGGTCGGGGAGAACAAAGGCAGGGGACAGACCTGCTCTCTCGGCTCGCTTCATCTCACCCCGACTCACCACCAGCAAATGTCACACCGAGCCACCACCAATCCCACCACCAACTATTTTTACGCCGTTTCAATTCAGCTTCGTTTTCCTGGCTTCAGAGGAAGCAGCCCGGTGCCCGGCCACGCACGGCGGTGCTTGAAACACGCGGAAGCTCTGCTCGGCCACGGCACGACGTGCAAGCACCGTCACCAGCACGCAGACTGCCCTGGGACACCTGCAGTCCCTGCTCTGAACGCTTCTAGAGGGGAACTTGGTGCAAAGAAGAAAACAGAGAGAGTGTGTGCTTTGGGCATGGAGGGTGGAGACCCCTTTAGACAGGTCCCAGCACACTTCAGTCACCCTACAAATTGAGGATCCGTTCATTTTCTCCAGCACCACAAACACCAGTAGCAGAAAGGTGCCCTCCCAGCCCTTCCATCCATGGGCTCAGAGATCTGCAAGGGAGTGAAACCAGTTAAGCCCCTTTTCAGAGAACTGGGAGACGAGGGAAAGAAGGGAGGGATGATTTAACTAAAACCAGGGCACTGGTTTGTTCTGCAGCAGCACCAGCACCTATTCCAGCCTATGACGTATAACAACAGGACCTAATTTCGCTGGCACTTCCAGTAAAAGATCCCCTAAAACGACCACACAAAGCAGCCTGGAGGTTCTCGTGAAGCGAGACTGGACATCAGAGGGAGAAGACTTGATCAGGTAGGAATTTCACAGGATATTCAACGAGTACACATATAATAAAACTATTAAGCATCACCACATCGTCACTAACCACACCACTGATCCTCTCTCCGCTAACCACCCTAAGAAGGGAAATAAGTGAGGAGTAAAGGGTAGAAAATAGGGAGGGGGTGTGTTAAAAGTTAGAATAAATAAAAATCACCCAGTGCTCCTAAAAGAGAATCTGTGAAGGCTGCCCTTCACAAACCATTAGTACAACAGCTAGCCATGCCTCGTATTTGTTTGCTAGTTTGTTTCCCACCCCGAGTTTTTCCTTTATTGTTTCTCCACCCGTCGCACTGAGGATTTGTATTGGAGCAGGGGCTTGGCTCAGCTTCTCATGGTTTGTTTCTAAATCGGACCCAAAAGCAACTCTAGTTAATTGTTTCTAAATACTGCACACAAAGAAGCGCAGCCAACTTGATGATGAAATAGAGCAATGCTATGCTATGTGAAACAACAAAGTCAAAAAATTGTTTTTTTTTTTCTTTTTTGGTGTTCCCCCCCGCCCCCCCCCAACTTCAGCAACAGCTTATGGGGAAAGATAGTTCAATCAAATATTTCACCTGCTGGATATAAGCCTTTAGCCCAGCCTCTTCAGGAAACACAGCTCACTCTGAAAACACCTGCCCCATTTTCCAGAAGCAAAATCTGTCAGTGGGGCGAAAAGACCTTAGGAAACCTTTTAGAGCACCCCAAAGAAAGATTTTCCCCCTTCTTTTTTAATCCACCAGCACTCAGAATCTGTATTTATGCTTGGCCCACAAGATGGCACTGACAGAAAGACATCGTTCTCTCTACTCCCCTCTCTCCCACAGCAGGCTGCAGCACCGGCCCTGCACGGATTCAGAGAAGAGACTGCCACCTGCTGAAATACCCCATCGTCTTCCCCCAAACCTGACCTTCCCTCTGGACCTGCTATCAGGACACCGCTTGCTCCATCAGACAGGTGAGGCGATGGACTGAGGCGACACGGCTGAAGACATCTTATTTTCAGTAACAGGAGTCCGAGGTTACCACCACTACAGTTTTCTCTAGTATCTAGAATTTTTCAGTATTTCCCGGAAGACGTAAAGACCTGGAAAAAGCTAGCAACGTAAAAAAAGAAATGTTTCCCACATTGGGCAGACTTATTGTTCCAGCTCTCAATAGCACTGACATCTGATGAAACATCTAAATCCAGGTAACTACAGCGGAACAGAGGGTTCAAGCTGAAACATGTAAGAGTTAGAGCTATCTGGGTATTCAGCTGAACTTGGTAAGATAAGATTAATTCCCCCTAAGGAAAAGCAAAAATCACCATATTCTAATACGCCTTTTCCTTTAAATTAGAGGAAGTGAGTGAGGTACTTTTCTCCTCTCATCAAGACTAATGCAAAAATCAGGCTTGCAAAACCTTGTCTCCAGAACAGACTGCACAGCACCTTTCCCACACATACCAACAAATCTGCATGCAAGCAGAAGTCAGGAATAGCTGCTAAGCTGGAAGCATTTAAGAAATCACAGCAAACCACAGACAATCTAGATTAGATATTGCATCATATTCACACAGCATCAACATAAAACACCTCCTAAGTCCCAAATAAAAATCAAGAGAAGATTCTGCTGAAATCAGTAAACAAAAGCAAAATGGCAGCCCGTTTTGTGGAGCTGGACTCTCTTCTGCATAGTCCTCATCTCGGGTCATCTTCAAATCCACTGTTCTGCTAGAGTTGTTCTTCAGCCTGCAGGAGGCCGAGGCAAGGCCTCATGGCGGCCTGCAGCTCCCTCACGAGGGGAGCGGAGGGGCAGGCGCTGAGCTCTGCTCTCTGGGGACAGCGACAGGACCCGAGGGAACGGCATGGAGCTGGGACAGGCGAGGGTCAGGCTGGGTGTTAGGGAAAGGTTCTGCACCCAGAGGGCGGTCGGGCACTGGGACAGGCTCCCCAGGGCAGGGGTCACAGCGCTGAGCCTGCCGGAGTTCAAGAAGTATTTGGACACCACTCTCAGACAAAGGGTTTTGGGTTTGTGTGGTCCTGTGTGGTGCCAGGAGTTGGACTCTATGACCCTTATGGGTCCCTTCCAAGTCAGGAGATTGTGTGTGTCACACAGAGGCCTGGGAAATTTAGCTGACACCTAACAACAAGGTAATTGCATTCAGCACACACAACTGTGGTTGTACAACCTAAGCTTTACCTTCATTTCTGTTTACAGTACATCTGTCAGTTACATTTCTCACAAGTCTTAAAAACCATTTAAGAAAAGGGAGGTGGCAGGACCTCTGAAGCACAACTTCACGAGTCACCTGCAAAAACCACGACAGCAACCAACACGACCATACCCATTCTCTGTAAAGGGACAGGGAAAGAATAAGAGGCAGAGAGGCTCTGACACGTGCACAGAACCGCCTCCCGAAGCACACTTCACAGCTCGGCGCTCACCTCGCGGCAGGTGCGGCGCTGTCCCGCCGCCATCTCCCTGCCCTCAGCCGGCGGGTCAGCACGCTGCTGCAGCTCTCCTGCTGGGACTGAAGGAGCAGAGCAGCTCGCCCACGAGCTGTCTTCTCACCTGGAGCTCCCACCGCACTGCTTGCTCGTCGCTCAGGGCCAAGCAGAAAAGAAGTTCAGAAAGCGAGCAGACCGGCCCTTCCCCGCTGAGCTTCCCACCAGAGAGCTGGAAGGCAGGGGAGGGCTAAGGAAACCAGAAAGCCCAAACCCCTCTGACAAGTCAGGAGAAGAGCACAAGCCAGCAAGCAACCTTTGCATTCTCTTTTTTTCTCCTCAGGGTCTCTGAAGCTCTGCCCAAAAGCCTCCTCCCCTCTGGCTCTCTCTCGTTTCTCTGAATTTTCCTAGCTCCCACACTTCCCCCTCCCACGATCAGCTCCTCTTCTATCAAAAAGCACAGCAACCCTTTAGTGAAAGCCATGGGCTATATTTGAGCACACGACTGCAATGCTGAGATCTGCTGTGCGTTCTACATTAACAGCACGATACACTTTTTTTCTTTTAATTGTGAAACGAGGGTTTAATTCAGATCTCAGGAACAAAACGAACCCCACAAGCGAAGCGGTTACACTGAGGCCTCTCCCAAACCACAGAGCAATTCATCCAGGCAGCGGCACAAAGTGCCCTCAGCAGATACAAACCAGACAATAGCTGGAGCAGAGAAGAGCAGCACATCTCTGCAACTCTCCTTGTGTGCACTGAAATGTCCTGGACCGGTCCTGCCCCGCCAGACGCCCCTCACACGTGGCCCATGCAGTGAAGACAAACGGCTCGATGTCTGTGGCAGACTCACCGAGCTACTCGGACTCTGTACGAGCACGCTGGCTTACCTTCCTGCTCCAGGCTTTATGTCAGCATGCAAGGCAAAATAATTTGCAGGTATACAAACATTTCAGGTCTAACTCAAAATCTCTGAACAGGTTTTTACTCAAGGAATATTCAATACAGCCCCAAGTAGCCGAAAAAACGCTAGCACATTCCCCAACCATTTTTGTTACAGTACTCCTTAGGGAGGCACACCTGCAATTCACTTTTGTAATTTTTGTAAGAGTTTGGGTTTCTTCCCCCTCTTTTTTAAAATTTCACTGTTCAAATCAGTATGAGGTGCTTTTGAACACGTACTTCAACAGAGAGAATCATTCCTCCTATTTAATGAAAACCACTGAAATCACTGGTTTACAAGCAATAGCACAACGTAACACTGTGAGTGCTGCAACAGTTTAGGCAGAGCCACGAAAAAAAACTCCCATGGGAAGAGAAGGAAGGTTAAAGTGACCAGGGCGAGAATCTGAAATGCTGTCGGGCACGCTCATGTGTTAGGCTGTGTCTTACACACTAAAGCTGTGCCAACTTTCCTCTGTCCCACACCGTATGGTTCTGCCTCTGTGTCACCTCATCACGCACAGAGCCA
The DNA here is from genome assembly GCF_013377495.2 of Cygnus atratus. Classification (NCBI taxonomy): domain Eukaryota; kingdom Metazoa; phylum Chordata; class Aves; order Anseriformes; family Anatidae; genus Cygnus; species Cygnus atratus. The sequence continues at coordinate 146,976,468 of NC_066362.1, read as the reverse complement.
TGCTAACAGCACGCAGATGAGGAACTGGTTTGACCTTAAAGAAAAAAAAAGAATTCTTTAAAAAAAGAACTCTCCCACCACATTATTGTAAGACACCTTTAACAAAGTAATATTCAAAGCCTTCTCCTCAACAGGAATACAAAGAATTGGTAAACTTGTGAATCACCGCTCTAGACTTCCTCTTTGAGCGCAAGAATCCTTCAAATCACATAAAGAAGCCATTCTGTAAAAAATTTTATGTAAAAAGCCAAGTAATAGCATCTTCCTGTCTTAGAAATGTTCCAAGATATGCTAACAGAATTCCGGTAAGGCAAGTCAGGCTGTACTTGACTGTTATTTATGATGAGCAAAATAGACTAAGAAAATTGAGAAAGAACTGCATGAAACATTCATTTACAGAACTGTAAAACTAATACGTGAGAAAAAGGACAGAAATCAGAAGAAGGGAAGACAGGAGACATCTTTAACTAAAGATGTATAAATTCTTCGTATAATTCCTCTCTTAACAAAAATCTACCCAAGATCCCAGTCTCCAAATAAAAATTTTCCAGTGTTTAACTGGAAATAAATAGTAGTAACTTTAAAACATCAAAATGCTGGAAAATATTTATGACAAAGCAGCAGAAAGGCACTCAGCTAAGACATCTGGTAGCACACCTCCTGTGTTAGAAAGACATTCCTTCTATTGGAATAAAACCAAGGAGCAAATCTAAAGAAAATATTATCCTGACAAGGCAAGACGAGAGTCAGAACAAGCACCAGAAGGGTAGGTGTGTGATTGAATTTCTATAGTATCATTGTAATACTGGCCTAAAGCTCTTCCGTACAAGATCCCTCGCCGCTCCTAATTCACTAGCAGATGTCAGCTAAGCCCATTCATGCTAGCAGCTTAGTTCTGCACCTTGTACAAACAGATCTTCAAACGCCAACTTGCAGAATACCTTCCCAAAGCCACAAAGGCAGCAGGACCGCAGCCGTAACAACCTAAGGAAATACACAAGGCTCGGGGAGAAAAGCAGCATCACCTAACAGATGAGCTGCCACGCCTGGGTGGGGAGGGAAGAGAAAGACATAAAAACCTACTCCCAAACGATTACCTGGTCTAACAGAATATTGGCATCCCTCACAAACTTCTCCCCAGGGCCACAGCTGCATTACAGGCACATTTGTATTATCTTGATAGAATTCACAGCTCTTGAGACTTCATTCCCCAAATTTGCACGCAGTGTTCTGAACCTTAAAGGTAAATCCTTCTTGTACAAGAGACCAGGCTTGTTTTACTTCTCCTTTAATAAATTTACTATAGAAATAAAATCCTGATTTTGGCATTGCTGCCTCTGTAATAAAGTGAGCATCCTGAATGACAGAAGTACGCAGGTCTCCCGACAGGTACAGAAAAGGCTCAACTCCATGGCTCACCTATCTTTTTCCATGAGCCAGTTGCCATCTCTCCCATCAGTATAACAGAAATATTTTTGAGCTCACGACACGCTTGCAGTTAAGCAGGCAATAATCATTTTCCTTTGATTAAAGCCAGCAGAAAAACGCTGCAAGATACGACTCAGGGAATTTGAGGAAGTAGGACTTGGTGGTGTTCACAGGACACATCAACTGCTCGGTCCTTTAAACACCGGACAGCACTGCAGGTTAATAGAAGAACAAAACTATTACTTATTCTACATTTAACCACTCCCCAGACAAACCTCTCTGCTGCTGAACTAGACAAAGATTTCTCTATGTCCTGTTTTTGGCCCCACAAGCTGTTAAGCAGCTCTGATCAAAGAAAGAGGAAAGAGTGCATCTATCCAGGAAGCTGAGACTCCTTTGAAAACGGAACAAACCCAGAGTAACACGACACAGGTACAAGACAATCATTACAAGAGAAACATATTAGGGCTCCGACAGGAACAAACGCTCCGTGACCGTCACCTTTCCATTTCTGTCTCTTGCCAGACTTCTGTGGAAGATGCTGCGTGTCTGCAGTGAGTCCCACACCGATTACACGGATCTACCAATACTCTTCCAGAGCGGAGTCCACCATGCACAACGGTTATGCTGCAAGCCTTTCCTCCGAACCCATTTAGACAAGCAGGTCTTTCTTCCTTTAAAGGCAATATAGTTAAAGTGTCTTTTCACCCAAAGATAAAACTGTGTGGGAAAACGACCCTTCAAACAGGAATGGTAAGAGCAGCATATAGCTACTGTACCCTCCCGAAGGAAACCGCAGAGTAAGTTGTGAACTTACAACGCAGGCAGCTGTTCCACAGTCTGTTCTATCTACGTAGACATTTGTCGTATGCACTGAAGCTTCGAAGCTTCAAACTGCTCGACACTCCAATTATTCTAAGCAAACATGAACAGTTTCCAGAAGGGGGAAAAAAAAGCAATATGGAGTTGCATATTCAGTCCCTAGTTGAGATCTCAGGAACATTTTTTCATGAACAGGTCTCAATTTTTAATCCGTCTATGAGAAATCTTTATTTTAAAAAAAGTATTAAAAGACCATACTTGCAGAACAATCTTCTGATTATTTATTGAAACTATTTCTGCTTTACCAACACAGATCTCAATTTACAAAGGATTACTGCAAACTCCAGATTAAGCATTCATTTTGCTCTGGAACACTTAAACATCAAGTACTGCAGGGGAAAAAAGGAACCAGTGGTTTCCTCTGAGGAACAGCAGTCCTCATTAGAACCTGAATTATCCTTTCTGAATATGTAACTTAACAGCTCAAACTTACTGAGGAGAGGGAGAAGATGATAACTTCTAGACACCAGAACATTCCCAAATCAAAAATGTTTCTCACCTCTGTCCCTTATCTTTACGGTAGGAATGCAGTAGTCATCACATCCTCCATAAATGGACATCATAGAGGAAAACATCTAAAAGAAACAACTACTGCAGCACAGTTCTCCATCAACCACGACCATTCATCAAGTTCTCAAATGTGCCGTAACAGAGGCTCCAAAGGCAGAACCGCACAGACTAAGAAGCAAGGAGCTCTGACACAGCTTTGTCAAATTACAATTCCACTATACCCGTGACTACCTCAGATCTAGGAACTAAAAGTGCTTGTGCAATGCTGAACCTTAGCTAAGCAAACCAGTGCCGTCTTTGTACCACACTCCAAATACCATACAGAGAAATCACCCAACCTGGCCACATACAACTCGATGCCAGTCTCAGGTAGAACCATGCAGAACTCCACAAAGAACACTTAGGAAAACCACATTCACGCATAGAACAAGGTCACATTTCCCAGCACCATTCTAGAGCTCCCTCTGATACCTGCCACTGTTCAAATGTTTCTTCTATTTAAATTATCACAACCACATCCACTAGTTTATCAGCTATTTATACTCACCATTAACTCTTTATTAGATCACCTGCCCTCTGAAATAATCTGCCCCTGAAAAAAATCCCTCTCACTGTTTCCAGACATGCTCTTCACCCAATGCAAAAACCGAAGGCAGCCTTCAAAGTGAGCAACCACCCTCTTCCAAAGCCTGACTGCCAGGTAAGGAAGCGTTACACAGACACTGCGTGGAGAAGCTATGGCATCTCCCCAGTTCCCACAGCGAGCGAGGCAGAGATCCACGAGGGCTGACTCACACCTTGTTAAAGGAGGCAGGAAAAAGAGCCCAGGATCAGCGGACAGCCGACAGGCCCCTGCCAGATAATCACTTGTTGAATCCGCGCTGCCATTCCTCTCATCTCTGGCCACAGCTAGGGGGTTGGAGAAATTAATGAGAAAACAACAGGGAACAACCAACATAGGAGCATAACCAAAGTTCGTAAGGCACACACAGAAGGCTCCATACGCCCAAGCATTTGTGCCCCTTCCTGCCAGCTTCTCACCTCTCTTGGTAGCTTGGGAATAATTCCTGTTCCAACATGCTGAGCTGGAAGCTATGGCAGCCAGCTACCTCCACGTAAGAAAGGAGTTTCCGGCAATCTGGCTGAGAAGCCCCTGAGGCCACATCAACAATTTGGTTATGCTCAAAAAGTATTCAGGTTCTGAGAGTAAGACCAAAATTATCTTTTTTTTTTTAAATCGTTTTTCTTCACTTTCTTGTCCTTCTCAGCAAAAGAGCTGACAAAAGCTTACCACAACTACAAAAGAGACCAAGCTGCAACACTGTCTGTTCCCAGCCTGTTACAATTGAAACAACTCCAAGCTTAGTGAGAGACCTGCCCTAGGGAATGAGTAAAGAGAGATGGATATTCATGGTGTTTTTTCCCACCTTTTGCTTTGACATTTGCAGTACTCCATTTATTTCTGAATGGAGACTTGAAGCGTCTCACTCACCAACTCACTCTAGCTCATACATGTCTACTACTTGAATTTTAGATCGGTTCTCACATGTGCAAGTTCAAAATATGACTTAGCACAGCCATTAAAAAAAAAAGTCAGCTGCTGTAAGGCAAAACAGAATGCTTAAGACAATGCAAAGCTCATCCCAAAACCTGGTTTCTGAATCCTGTAGATTTTTGTTTTCCACCCTTTCAATTTTAGATTATTTTTTTTTAGGAGGCTGGGGGGGGGGGGGGGGGGGGGGCCAGCTAAGAGCATAAAGTCTTATTTCACAAGGAACAGTTAAAAAAAAAAAGACAGGTTTTAGATCTTCCCCCATGACAGAACCTAAGACGAAACACAAGCCCTGTAAGTATCGTTAATTTCACTAATGGTACTTCACTCTGTAGAGGCCTCGGGAAAGCAATCGGAGTCTTTTTAATGCTATTCTGTTACTGCCTGGCAAAAATTACAGGCAGGACCAGAGGTACTGTAAGAACCTGAGAACTGATTAAGGCAACGCTTGGCTAATTTGCATTCAGGAGCAGCAGAAGCCGCTTTTTTCCACCCAAAGAAGCGCCTGCGAGTACCGAAATCACAATACCACCCGCTTGCCATCGGGGAGAAGCTGGAAACTATTTCAGATTACATCAGTCCCTTCTCCCACACAGGCACCAGGCGAGCTCGACAGCAGCGTGTACTTGCTACAGCTAAATATACCAGCGCCGGGGGGCTGGTTAGCTCGCAGCCCTGCGAAGGCAGGCACGGCAAAGATGGCAGTTGGCAGGGCTCTGCTGCGGCGTCAGGACACGGGGAAGGCGCGGCAGCCATCCTTCCCCCTCAGCGCCCCGGGGGGGAACACGGGCGGCTCCTCCATCTTGTGCTCAAAGCGGGGGCAGCCCCGGCGCCCCCCGGCCCCCCCCTTTCCCCCCGAGCCGGACTCACCTCCAGGCGGAGGGAGGCGCCGCAGCCCCGCAGGAACTCGCGGATGTTGCTCAGGCACTCGGCCTCCGTGCGCGGCTCCGGGAACACCTGCAAGGCAAGAGGCGGCCGGCTCAGCGCGGGGTCCCCCACCCCACCCCACCCCACTCCTTCCCTTCCCCGCCCCGTCCCGCCCCGCCCCGCTCCCCCCTCGCCCCTCACCTCCCCTCCGCGGGCGGCGGCGGCGGCGCCGACGGGTGCCTGGGCAGGGGCCGACCCGGGAAGTAAACAGGGAGCGCAGGAAATGGCGTGCGGGGCCCAAGGGACGCAGCGCAGGAGCGCGGCCCCGGCCCGCGGTGGGCGGGGAGGGGAGGGACGGCCCGGGACCGCCCCCACACGGGGCTGGGAAGGGCAGGGCGCGGAGGCGGGCTGCTTGGTAAAATTAGTGCTTGAACACCCGCCCCCCGCCCGCAGCCGCCTCGGGGGGAGAGGGCCCCGGCCCCACCCGCAGCCTCCCCTCAAAATGGGGGCGCCCCCCCCCTGCATCGGGTCTGGCAGGGCTGGAGTCTGACAGAAAGCCTGGAGGGCTCGGAGGGAGCAGCGTCGCTGCCCGCAGTTCATAACCCACCGGCTCCAGCGCCTGGCTTCAACCGGCTTTGCTCGATAGGCACAGAAAATGCCTCGTCCTAGCCCAGAGAAGGCGCTTCACGAAGAGGAGAGCCCTAAGGGAACTCAACAAGGAGTCGTCTTCGGTAGTGTGCCCCCTGGAGCCATATAGACCCTGCACACAGTCCAGCCTCTGTCCTGAAACTCAAACAGAGAGCTACCCAAGGAAAAGCAGCCATCGTTTTAACTTACCATGCGCACATAAGCATCATTTCACCAAAAAAAAAAAAAATCATTGATTTTTTACGAAGTACTTTACCAAAGAAAATATCGCTCAAACCATGAGGTAAACAGACCTACAGCCCTGGACACGTAGCTCTGTTTGAGCAGCAAAGCCAAGAGCAAAAGCGTACTGGAAGTCATTGGAAGCGAAGGTGGCACCGCAAGCCATCACGTCCCTTGCCTACAGAGTACGCTGCAAAGGAAGTTTTGTTACATGCACACGTGTGTCAAGGCTACGTAAACTCACACCTAATCCATCATCTCCAGAGCACCTGAAACTTAGCGCAAGGCTGTCTCCAAACATTGCATCGAGCCAGAACCAAGGTAGGGCCTTCCTGCAGAGCTAATAGAGCATCACAGATATTTCTGACCCCGTGGTACCACAAGCATTGACAAACACAACAGCATGGCAGGCTGAACCTGGAACAAAGACATTTACAACACCAGTCGCTCTCACTTTCTAAACACAAAATTCAGATTAATTTTAAATGAATGCCACTCTTCCATAATACAAGGAATTGCTATCAGTATCAACTGAAGAAGTTTCCTTTTCTCAAGCAAGCACATGCACACACCGAACTCCTCCAATTATTTGGTACTATGATAAACTGCTGTGGGTTAAGAATAACCATAACCCTTTTAGTATATAAAAAGCGTTAAGGGAGTGCCAAAGAAGTCCCACATGAGTATGACAGCCTAAATGGGAATCACAGTAAGTTTGGAAAGGACACAAAGAAATAGGACCCCCTTGGAAATATCATAAGCTTCATCCCCCTTGCATTGTTTTTGCCAGTTTTGCATTTATTGTTTGCTATATGTTTTGATTGCTCCAATTAATTTACTTCTTAATTTTCTTAAGAAATCTCATGCTTAGCTAATGATCCCAACACCCACTGTTAGAAATGTTTCTGGAGAATTCTGCTAGTAACTCCTGGCTTACTCTTCTGGCATGCTCCTGCCTCATATTGCTGTCTAACATGGGATACACAGTAATTATATAGTTGTAATCGGTAACTTTTTTCTTACACTAGTTGCAAAATATCTGGTTTTGATCTCCCTTTATAGGTCATACTGCCTCATCCCTTTTTTAGCACCCGCTATTTCTTGGTTGCTTCTACTTCATCAAGGCCTCTTCATTCTTAAGCTTAAAATTACCCATAATCTCCAAGCAAGAATAATCTCTATCATGAAATCACTGTAAATCTAGATTTCTCTTAAAAGAAAAAACTTCTTGCTTCATAATACAGTCAGGTGTGTCAACTTAACACTCCTTATTCCCGAAGTCCCTAATAAGTTAAGCACCAAATTCAGTAACTGCAAGAAACCCAGATATGTGAACTACTACCTCAGAAGAGACTGCACATACCTCATAGAAGATTTCACAGTGCCAGGGAATAGGTCAAAACAGGGATTAGGAAGGACACCTGATTTAGAGGGCAAAACCTTCCTATTAAAGAAACAATAAGAAAAAAAAAAAAAAGGCCAAACATGCCAGATATGTCCATGAAATCTCAGTCCTACCAGAACTCAAATGCATGTTTCCAGTTAAAAATCATCTTCCCTCAAAAAGAATAGAATAAGTTACAGTAAATCTTTTAAAAATGTGTTTTTCTTTTTCTCTGTCAAAACAAGGGAGGGTAATGGCCTTGAGCGGTACAGGGGGATGACACAAGCAGGCTACATTTTCTTAGCTCTGTGGGTACGGTAGCATTTTTATCCAATGGGAGACAGAAGCATATGGGTAAAGAATCTAAAAATATCGCAGCATTTGTATCCTGCTGGAAATGTGAAGTGTTAATGATCCCATAAAAAGAAGCAAATCCATTAGGTTATTTAACTGGGAAACCTCAATATGACTCCAGCAATCTTCTACGAAGAAGCACGATGACCTGAGCAGCACACTCCGAACCTCTGACCAAATCTCCCAGTTCAATTGTGTGGGCCAAGTCAGTGTTTAAATTACACCTGTGGTAGCAGACATTTGATCCTGTTATAGGCAGCTACACAGGTAGCATTTATAGCCCACAGACTATTCACATTGTAACGCAGCATAAATGCAAGCAGAGCACAGGCAGCCAAGGATTAGTCTGCCCAAAAGAAAGCAAACACGTTCAGAAAGCCAGGATAAATAAACAAACCAAAACCAAAGAGGGTCATATTCCAACATTACTTAGCTTAACAGAAAGAAGATTGCATGTACATAAAGCCAATGAAAAGAAGAGGTTACGCGCTTTCCTCGCCGGTGTTTGTTTCCTCCTCTTGCTGTCACAGCCCAACACTGTCAGTTCATTAGCAGGGGCTGTCATCTTACTACAAGCCTATACCACCCGCAGTACAAAGAAGCTTCAGTGTCCAACTGGAACCTCTACGTGCTACAGTAATACAAATAAAAAAGAATAACTGTAATTAGGAAAGACAGGACTTCCAGAGGGACCTGACAGATTCTTAATTAGGGACCGGGGCTCCACAGAGGAATTCAGCGCGATGAGCGAAGGTAATGCACAGAGCGGCAGCAACAGCCTAAACCACTGCTTCGTGGTTCAGGGACAGGTTCTGATTAAGACCTAATCTCTCGGGGAATAGTTCTAGAAATTATGGATAGTTCAACGAGGACATGCATGCGAGGCGCCGCAGCTGTCAAGAAGTGGACTACATTGTTCTCCATCTTCTCTGGATGGCAGAAAACATGACACAAATAGACGGCGCCCAGCTAAAATTACCTCTGTTTTGATTCAGTTTAACTCTATGATTTTAATCAACAACAACAAATGCATAAAGAAGGGCAAAGCAGAGACAAGAATTATTGAGAAAAGGTATGACAGGGGCTGTCTTAGGAAGAAAGAAAAAGGCTACCTTTTGGACAACGGAAGTATGCCAAGAAAATAAATGAGGAATGTATAACAATAAATGAGTTTAAAACACAAAAAGATATCCCTTCGATTGCAAAGAGTAAACTCTATAAATTAATAGCTGCTGATGTCTTCTACTTTTATGTATGGAAAATCAGCTGTTCATTTGCATTCATCTGATGAGCAAAATGGGCCAAAGTGAGAGAGGTCTTTCGAACAAACTGGAGTGAAGGCAGTAGGAAGAGATTGATTTTTTTTAAACTTCTATGTAGGAAGCTTGCTGTCATTCAATCATTTATGTAGCATGACATACAATATGTACAACACGGTTCAGTACGAAGGAATACCGTCTCAGTTACAAGAAAGCAGAACTACCAGCGAACAGAGAGGTACCTGCCAACTAGCAGGTGTGTCCAGCAGACACTTCAAAATGTTCTGTGCCAGGAGTGTGGCTTCCTGAGTCCAAAGTTCAAAGACTCGGCCTCCAAGCAGGCACGCTAGGGAAAAAATCCTGTAAAGAGGCAGTCCTGCACTTTAAAAAGCATTACAGAAGAATGAAATCATAAGGGAACGTGTTATGGACGAGGGCACTGTCCTCTGTCACAACGTGCCAATCATTTTTCCTGTTCATTCTGCCTGTGGTCTTGTTTGCACTGTATCCGCCCAAGACACTGACCATAAGGGCCCATCCCTTGGGGCAGACACACCAACAGCTTTCAGGTTCCTGCTCTGTCCCTCCTTCCTATAGCACCCATCTTCATCAATCGTATCCAGCAGGGACAGGAAAGAAAGGAGCACGGAGCCCCAGACTCCCACCGAGGACAGCCGAGCAGTCACAGCAGAAGGTGCAGCCACACTTTAAGGGTCACATCGCTCGTGCCTGTGACTGAGGAGCATCCCGCACTCGAGCCCAGCCACTTCACAGACTGCAGATCTTGCTGGTGAAGTGAGGTGGCACTAGCAGGATTCTACAGTTAAACTGAAAACACAGAGCAAGATTCTTAGAAAGACACATTCTGGGCTTTAGGCATCTTGATGGAGCACCAGATCTCACAATGAGTTTGTTTCTGCTGTATTGTGGCTCTTTAGTACTGATTTTTCCAAACCTATAAAACCTGCTGCCCACAAACGTTTCAATAATGAGCAGCATGGCAGCTACTGTGTGCTACACACCTGCATTCTGGCACGAGGAAACCCATGCTCTGAAAACCCAGCAGCAGACACAGTGTAGACAGTAAGAGCTGGATCCAAGAACAGACTCTCACAGGCCACATACTCCAGTGACCAAATTTTTAAATTTGCAGTGCTCACTCAAAAAACTTACCAGGGCTCTGCACACACCCGAGAGGTAGGTGCCTTAAAATACAACCTAAATTTCTTGTATGCTGAGAAGGACACCCAGATTGAAGTAAACCAAGAATCAAGCCACCTTTCAAACCAGCAATTCCAATCCCATGTTTAACCCTACTTTTCTGCCCTGCAACCTTATCCCACTCATCAGGAGCCTGCCACCCTTCCTTTACTGCCCAATGGGCCATACCAACTCACCAGCCACGGCTCCCTGATCCCTCGATTTCCACCCGGTTAGGGCAGCTGGAACAGGAGCGCTTCGGTTGACTGAAGACTTCTTTAGCTCCAAGTTCTTCTTCTGCACATTGTCAGAAATGCCCCTTTATTTGCAACAGCCCTCAAAACACCAAGTTCAGCTAACGCTGGCAAGTTTGGGAAGGAAATTTACAGTCCTCTTAAAATGCCAACCGCTTCTGTGGCAGCCTTGATAAACTGGTTCTCTGAGTCTTACACAACACCTAGAGCCACTTTTCTCTTTAAACTGCCTTGTGGAAATGATACTGTGAGACTGATACAGCTGTTTGAGATCATCCTTTCAGACTTCCACCTGCATTAAACAATGCTCAGGAAAACAGTATATTCTTTGCAGTGGAAGTACTGGATTTTTGTTACCTTCCTTGGAACCTGATCAAATTCCCATCAAAATCTATAAACAGACTCCCATGAGACAGGTATTTGATCACTCCCTAAGATACAAACGCAGTAAGTTAAGGGCGTCACGGTGTTCCAGATGCTACAGTTTTGTTTTCAGAAGTTTCCATTGTATTTTTATATTTCGCACACACAAAAAAGGCAAACAAACAAACAAACAAAACCCAGTAAGACAGCAGTGAGAATGCCAAGCATGTAAAACTTTGCAAACACAAGACTGCAAGTTGCCTTTGCAACTGCAATTACAATCCACCTGTAGGCCCACCTTGTGAACTAGATCAGGCTGAGTCTGCTGACACACGTGCATGTGAGAATGCATAAATGCATAAAGCAGCACACATAGGCACACATGAGGTCTAGCTACAACTGCACAAGTAGTATTTCCACCATGTCCAAAAATTCCTAGCCTCCCCCCCCCCTCCCTTTTTTTTTTTTTTCTTATTTTCCTGTCTATTTAAAGAAAAAGGTGACACCATCTAGCAGGCAGCTGTCGTAGCCCCCTGTGACTTTACCAGCCTGGGGCTGCTGGGCTCCAGGAGCGACCCAGGACGCAGAGCATTCCCTGAAGCTGGAGTGGGCAAAGCACGATGACGTGCTGCTCCAGCTGCCAGCAGCGTTAGGGCAGCAGCTGACGAGAACCCAGCTGAAGGGATAATTTGGGAGCTCTGTTTGCAGCATTCCCCCGTGCAGGGAGGCCGGTAAGCAGGGGTCTTGCACCCCCTCTCACAGCACCTGGCAGTGCCCCCGGTGCAGCAGGCAGTGCCGCTGTTCGGATGCAGCGTGAGCTCGGGCTGCAGGAGTCCAATCACTCAGGGTTTGTTTACACTGGAAGAGCTCTGCTGCTAGCGGTGCTGGCATCGCTCCTCCGTGTGGATGTAACATATGCCAGAGAGGGAATTCCTCTGCCAGTCTAACCGTACCACTTCCCCCAGTGACATCGACGGAGCCAACTAAAGCGCTGCTCTGTCAGCACAGCTGCATCAGCTGGGGGCGTAGGACTTCACGGCTTTTTTCCCCTCTGCGTGTGTGAAAATACTCCACGGGCCTACAAAAACCCTACGGCGGAGACCCTACCCCGGGCAAGCTGCCAGCACTTTCCTATGGTGCTTGCTGTAGAGCAGGCAAATGGAAACCCAAATGCTCCTAGACCTAAACAGTGTTTTGTGGGCCAAGAGGGGACTCTGCCCACAAGGTCTGCAGGGAGGAACAGAGCCAGGGGAATTTCTCAGTTCATCACCTGCACCAGTGGTGGGTGATGGCTGCGGCTGCATTATAGGAAGTGATGTGGAGAGAGCATCACTTTGCTCCACATGGCATGATGAGGGAGAGCACAGACTGCCACAATGGCTAAATACCGGGCAGTAAAGCTCAGCCAGCCAAGGCAAAGTCCAGGCAGAGCGCAAGACTGATGTCCCTTCCGTGCTGCCAGCTCACGGTATTTCTGCAAGCCCTGTCATGCCTGAAACTTGGTAAGGTTCCATCTGGTCATACCACAAACATTGGGCAGCAACAAATGAAAATTGCTATTTAAGAAAGATGTATATTCAGTTCCCCTCAGTGGTTCAAAGGCAGATTTTAAATAAATATATACGTACATATATAATTTATAAACTTAAATTTAAGGCCAGACTTGCAGTTTTTCCAAAGCTTTACAATCGCAGGCATCATCACCCGAACGATGCTGTGCACTCTGCCCCCTAGCACGCTGTATTAACCAGAGGGAGAGCACTGATGGCACCCCAAAGCTCCTCCTTTTCCCCACAGAGATGTGGTGCTCAGAGGACGGTCTGGGTACCCGAGGGCTAAGGTATCGCCTCTTCTGTTGTCCATATTACACACAGACCTAGAAAGAACACATCTTCTAGGGACTGTGGAAAAGATGTTAGAGAGAGTGAGGCTGGCAAAACTACACTCTGTATTTTTCTCACAAAAATGAGTTCCTCACAAATAATTTCACAAATTTCCCCCTCTTCTCTGGGTCTGGCATTCCCTTATTTAACTCAGTCTAGATCCTTCGGCATTAACAGGGTCTGATTTTTGAAGGAGAAAGGGACACCAAATTCAGACACAGGTCCTCTGCTTCCTCAGAATACTGTGTTTCTCTGGACAACATCACAGCCACCACAATTACAAAGCCAGTGAATAAATGCCAAAAGCAGCAGCGCTCTCCATCAGCGATTCTCTTGTACTCCTGCAGTCGCAAGGCAACAGGAGTAACGTGGTGACTGACAGCGTGGTCAATGACAACTCCGTAACACGACCAAATGATCCCACGAGGAAGCTCACAGTAGCACTTACAAGAATGAGCCCTACTTAGAAAAAAAGGCGTTTTAATGCTCTCACCTGGGCTAACCTTCCCCAAGAGCTGGGCTCGCCCTCGCGGCTCCTCCACCCTGCAGCAGCACCCTCCACACGCACACCGGCCACACTGCGGCCTGCCCGCAGGCACAGCTGCCCAGCGGGGATTATTCTTGCCAGAAGCACAAATAATCTCCTCGGGAGGCTCTACGTGAGGACTGTTGCCCAGGGGAGAGAGCATATGCACATTGAAATGCAGATTTAGCTTCACGTCTGCCTGGTCTAGTCCTAGGATGGCCTGCTGCGGCAGCACCTTCCCTGCGGATTTCAGCGAGGACAGGCTTTTGGCCCGTGCTCTCCGCAAAGGCACCTGGCTGCAAAAGCACTGCTCGTTATTAATGGTCCTCCTAAGCACCTTCTCCTTTGCAATGCCTGAAACACCACGGTCAGGTCAGTCCCCGTCACCACGACAGAAGTACTCGGCCCCGAGACATCCATGTGAAACCAGAGACAAGTGAGGCCTGCCTTCACTTGGTGCTTACACCTGTCCTAAGGCTAACAAGATGGCCACCACACATGGCAGCCTGGGCCCTCCTTTTGGGGACTCACGTAGAGCGATCCTTTTGCCTTAGGAGCCTTTTCTTCCTAAATTAAAACCCAGAATGCCTTTTTCCACCAAAGACCTCAACCGCTAAGTCAAACCTCCCACCAATCCTGTCACGGTGCCAACAAATAACCAAACACCAACACCGGAGCCCAGTCCTCCACGCGGAGGACCGACTCATGTTCCAACCGCACGCTGAGCCTCCTCCAGCGAGAAAGCATGTTCCTTGCTTTCCCCAGGCCAGGCTCCCCACATGCCACAGATATCAGCCCCTGGACGCAGTGGTCGAGGCCGGGCTGATGCCGAGAGCCGGGACTCCTTCCCCTGAGGTGTCTTCCCTGTTTTCTTCTTCAGGCGAATGGAGCTGTCCTCAAAGAAACGCTTATCGGTCGAACAACCGGCCAAAAAAATGAAAGTACAAACGAAACTTAATGGAGCGCGAAGTCTAATATGACAAGGAAAATTCCCGCTCCAGTTTTAATCTCTATTTACAATGTCAAAAGTGGGTCAAACGGGTCTGCAATGGAGGGATTTGTTTGGAGAATGATCTCTGCAATGAAAAGCATCTACGCAGCAAGCAGTATCGCGCTGCGATACCTCCACGGCGATCCTCTCCCCAACCCTCCAAGCCACTCGGTTTTACAGCGCGGGGGCGCGAAGCTGTAACTCGAAACCTTGGCTTCATTCAAACAATGATTTTAGTGCGACTCCTCAAGAACTTACAAGAGCTGAGACACCGCTGGATTTGGGCAGAGGGTGCTGGGTTCGGTAACTGCTCTCCCTTTTGTTCCTTTCCCTTATCCTATTCCCCAGGCTAAGGTTGCTCGGCAGTACCATCACACTGCCCAACCCAGCTATTCTGTTTTACCTCGGCATGTCCTCCCTCGAAACGCAAAGGAATCACAGGGATGTCCAACAGCAGCCCAAAAGTGAGAGACACAATTGGTACTAACATCACTTTCCAACGTGTTTTCATTCACAGTTCCTGGAATCAGATCAATTTAATATCTGTCTTCTGCTGTTGTTCAAGACAGATGACTGTCATGTAAGCAAACGTAGCCAAAACTTCCTGACAAGAAGTTATTCTGTGCAAAGACGGCGCACAAATACAAAGCAATCTAAAGAAGAACACACTATCCAGCCTCCAAACCCACCAATTTGTTTTTATTGACTGAAGAAAAATCTGTTCTTTGCCCTTCAAGTGCTTTATTCCTTTTATGGTCAAACAACCTTTATTTATTAAAATTCTTCTACTAATTACTCGCAGGGTACCCAGAGGCTTTAAAAGCACAAAATGCCAAAAAATGTATTATTACATTCCTACAGATATCGAGTCCTCTTTCTAAACAGTTTTGGAAGGAAAGAAATGTATTTAAACCATTTTGTAGAAAACATCTTCAAGAAACTGATAAACATTCCTGCTTATTTTTAATTTGTATATTTTTTTAAGGTTCGTTTTGGTTTTAGTTGCTATTTTGTATTTACAGGAAAGTGAGCTCTGTCAGTCTTCAAAGTGCCTGCTGATGTCAGGTATTTATAGAAAGTTCCGATCTTAAATGTGTTTGAGAGCTGAATCAGCCTACATCTGTGGGCCAAACTGTGTATTGTTTAAACCTGAAAAAAAGCCCAATTTGAAGTGTCAGCTTTCGCGACAAATAGGGAATAAAAGGGCTCATATAAAATGCTCTCAGGATAAAAATAATGCATAAATAACAGCAGTAGCAAAAAAGGCATGGAAAAAAATAACAATTCAGGGAAGGATGCAAATTTTATGTTTTATTAGCAACGCAGAAGAAAAAAAAAAAGAGAAAAAGTATTATGGAAATATCTCAGAGTTATACCTCCTTCAGACTTATACCACTTTCTTGCTGCCAGCCTGTGTGGTATACACTCTGAAGCTACAGAGAAAATATTCACAAAGTTGGATTGGAAAATGAGTTCATGAGTCCTTCAGATGCATCTGTGAGTTAGAAAGTGCAGTGTGAAAGACCCACAAAAATAAGTTGGGACCCCCTCACAAAACAAATAAGCAAAGAAATAGAGAGCCCTTCAAAAAAGAAGAAAAAGGGGCAGAAAAAGTGATTTCCCCCCAGACTAAACTGAAGCCAGAGGAGAAAGGGACCTCAGACCAGCATGGGACCTCGGGCAGTTGCCCACCCCATGCCCTGCCTGGCAGAGAAGCAGCAGCCTTCCTCCCACAGCAGCTCTTCCTCCTCGCCTCTCCCAGCGGTCCCAGCCACCCACCACCACCTGCTGCCAGACCTCCTGTCTCCACACCACCAGGTCCACACCCACGTGCACAGGACAGATCCCAACACCCCACGGACAGCTCCTGGTGCGCTGCGCTGGGCATGGGGTAGGCTGCAGGCAGCTCTGCCCCTCTGCAAAGCCTCCCCTGGACTTGGGGTCAGGAAGGGTGTTGAGGTGTTGAGGGGAAGGGTGTTGAGGTGTGAGGTGTTGGCTGCTCTGAGGCGGAAACAAGAGAGAGCCTCTTGTTCACATCAGCAGAGCCACTCCTAGCTATACCGTACAGAGAAAAGCACGTGAAGTTGGGAAACACTCTTCCAGCACTTATTTCTGTCATGCTTGTGTTTATTTTCAAGCCTGCCGTAGAGCCTGTTCCTCATGACAAGCTCAGGTCACCGTCCCACCATGCCGGCCGACACCTCCAGAAGGGGAAGGCCTTTCCCCAAAGCCTCTCCCTGCCCCGCAGCTCAGCACCTAAAGCCTTGGAGCCTCAGCTCCAACACACACGTGGCAACTGGAGGGGAAAGGTGGTGGCGGCCATCCCGGGCAGTTCTGCCCATCACCCGTGGTGGGCCTCAAGCTGCTCGTGCAGGAGCTCTCACGGCTCCGATCGTGTTGATGGTGTTCCTGGGTGGTTTCTGTGTCCCCAGTTTGCTCACGGGGAAAGGAATGACTCCACTGAGCCCAAGGGACTCCAGTCCTGGACCTCTGTGTCATGGCGCAGCGCAAAGCAGCGACAACTCCCGTGCGTGGCAAGCCGAGCTCGGCGCCCTACCAAACTCAGAGTGGTGGCTCCCAAACTTCGTGGCTCAGCGGGCGGCTTGAAGAAGCCACGAAAGCCAAAGAAGTTGAAACCCCCCTCCACCCCGCACTTGGCCACCAGCACGGCGCGTGACCTTCGCTCATCCCCGCGGGGAAACTTTCCCCACCGGGCATCCCAGGTGCGCCAGCCCACCGAAAAGAAGAAAAAAAAAAAAAAAAAAAACCCTTAAACCAGCCCGCGTCACGCGGCGTTATTTTGGAGAGACGCCGTGGACTTTAATTGGGGGTTGTTATTATTATTGGGAAAGGGGGGGGTGGGCGGGGAGGGGAGGGGGGGTTTGGGGGGTTCTTTGGCGTCCCCATGGGGAAACTCAGCACCCAACCTTCGGGTCCCCCGTGGGCGGCGGCGAGGCGCGGGGGGCACGGCGGCGGCGGAGGCCGCCGCCGTGCCCCCCCGCGCCTCGCCGCCGCCCCCGGCCGCACAAAGCCGGTGCAGCCCCCCCCTCCAGCCCGTTCCCCGTCCCCGCCATGCCGGGGAGCCGCTTACTTTCTCGATGGAGCCCGGCAGCAGGCGCTCGAGGAGGCGGCAGAGCACCACGCCGTCCTTCAGGGAGGACTGCAGGAAAGCCTCGGGGTCGGCCACCGTCTTCTTGGGCGACTCCAGCACGCCCAGGGCGATCAGCCACGTAACGGTCTGCTCGGCCGAAGTCATGGCCGCGGAGATGATGATGATGATGATGATGATGGGGGGGATGATTTTGGGGGGGGGGGGGCTTCAAGCGGAGGCCCCCGCCTCCCCCATGTGAATGCAGATGACGACGCCCCGCCGTCACACCGCCACCCCGTGTCACACACACTCACGCTCACACACGCTCGCACACACACATGCAACCGCAGAGCCGCCTCCTCCCCGCCCCCTGACATCACGGGCTTGCGCGCCCGCGGAGGCTCCGCCAGGGCCGGGCGGAGGCTGCCCCCCAGCGGCCGCCCCTCACCGAGCCGCCTCCGCGGGCGCGCAAGGGTCGGGGGGAGAGCCCGGCCGCCTCCGGGGGAGGCTTTCGGGTGAAAGAGGGCGGGTTTGGGTCAGGCGCTGGGAGGAATTCTGCACTCTGAGGGCGGTGAGGCGCTGGCACAGGCTGCCCAGGGAGGCTGTGGGTGCCCCATCCCTGGAGGTGTTCGAGGCCAGGTTGGATGGGGCCTTGAGCAACCTGCTCTGGTGGGCGGCATCTCTGCCCAGAGGGGTTGGAACTGGGTCATCTTTAAGATCCCTT
The DNA here is from genome assembly GCF_013377495.2 of Cygnus atratus. NCBI lineage: Eukaryota > Metazoa > Chordata > Aves > Anseriformes > Anatidae > Cygnus > Cygnus atratus. The sequence goes on along the minus strand of NC_066362.1, from coordinate 146,958,330 downwards.
CCAGCCCAAATGGCTCCATGATCCCCCAACTGTGATCAAATCTTCTGCCAAAGAGCAGCGGTGCCTTTGGACCCAGGATGAGATAAGCCAACCCTAATCCATAACACAGGAAGATTTTCTTAAACTCTGACACCTGAGGTGCAATATCTCTTCCAATGTTTCTCAGCATCAACCATCTGAGACTTTTGTTTTCCCGCTTTGCCTTTTTGATGCATATTTGGAGCAACAGCTGCCTACCAGATAGCTACAGAGAAGGCATGCCCACCTATTTCTTGTGATCAGAAAGCAGCACGGATGGCTTAACCACGTCCAACAGTTCCCCAAGGCAGGGGAGCAGCCTCCAAATCTTTCCAAATCTGGGTGGAGGTGCCCAAAAGATTGAGGAACATGCCAGTCTCTTCCCAGCTTCTTTTCCTTTCAGGCTTCCCCCTGGAAGGTGCTTACTGTGATCCATCCGTCCACACTGCTTGCCTGTTCTGTGCTTTCCTCCTGCCAGTCTCGGTCCTGTTTGTACCAAAAGCTGCTAGGACTGACTGATATTCTGCATCCACCTCATCCCGTGAGCGCAAGCTATATCGGGGGGGGAAAGTTTTGAAGTAACACGAAGGATGAGGCACGTCATTATGACCAGTTTTCTCTCCTTTCTCTTTTTTGTTTCACCATCAAAGCTGTTCAGATTATTTTACGTCCTAACTTCGGTCCCACTTTTGCTTCTAAACCATCCATAAGCTGATGATGCCCTGTATTTGGGAACCCCGTATGGTAATATTTAAGCAACCTAAAACCTTTCTGAAGACATCAAAAGGCATGATTTTAACTACCTTTTTCTATAAAACATTTTTAAATATACACAAAGATGAAAAAGTCGTTTTGGTATTGACTCATAAAGAATAGATACAGAGCACATATGTAGTAGGTTCAGGAAACTTTCAGGAAACTCTCTTTACACAAAGAGATTTTTATATTTTTAGTTTTAGTTCCAGTTTAGTTTAGTTTAATAAGAAGATCTGGACCCCTCTTTGAAAGAGATGAAGACATACGTTAGCCAGATTTGGCAGAGATCTTGTAGATCTAGCAGCACGTCGTTTTCAGCAAATAAAGATTCAACAGTTGGTAATTTCTTTGGACTTTCGCAAGCTTTTGTCTTACAGAAAGTTACTAAAGAAACCAGGTAGTCACAAGGTAGAAGGTAAATTTCTGCCATGGATTAGCTAGTGATTGAAAGACAAAACAGCGGGAATAAATTGCCAATTTTCAATTTGATGAAAAGTTAATGCTGGAGATACCTCCTGTATTCTGCAGTATAGGCTGAGTTGTCCTGAGTATTTACCCCAAGCTGAAAGTGATGAAAAGGCAATTGTACTCCTGCATGTTTTATTCCATCTTTCAGCCTGCGAGCAACAGTTTTCAGGGAAGGGAGAAAAGGAGAGGAAGGAAATAGCAGGTAGAGAAAGCTCCTGCTCCATTTTGGACTCCCATTTTCCATTTTTCATTTCCAGCTATTAATACCTCGTCTGTCAGCTCCTGGAGCTGCAATGAGGTGCTCTGGCCAGATACACAATTCTCTGCTTTCCCTGTGCCAAACCAAGGTCAGCATTTCAATGGGGAGGAGACTAATTAAATATCAGTCTGGCTTAGATAGAAATCACCTTGACAGACTGTAATTAGCTATGTAGGGGTCTTACTGGATCAATCACTGTCCTGGGATTCCTGTGCAGTAGGTAACTGCCTCTGTAGATTTGCCCTATGGAGGTTTCCATCCCTTAGAGTAAAAGCCTCACCCCAACAAAGTAACACTTGTATTAAACTCAGAGGTATGTTTCCAAGTCTGGTTGAACCTACCTTTCAAAAGTGCCCTGAAGTATCTCCAGCTGGCAGGGGAGCTAGGGCTCTCGCAGTTACCTGCTGTCACACATGCATCTGTATGCCAGAGATGGAGTTGGAGACCTCAGAAGGCAGACCCACCAGCCCCACAGTACCAGCACAGATGAAGATGGAGAAATACAGAGTAGAAGACCCCTCTACATGGATGAAGCCACGTGGTCATGTTTTCTGGGCTCCCCTTGAGAATAGGAGGCTGCTGCTTCGACAAAGCGAGGGCAGGCACTTGGAGAGCTGTCTGCCTGTCTCTTCTCGGAGAGATGCCTTTAGTAGCTAAGGCAGGACAGGAACCTGCAGCAAGCATAGGCTCGGTCAGCCTCAGCTTCTCTTCTCCGAAAGCATTAATCTTAGTGAGGAGGGTGGCAAGAGAGTATGCTTTCCTCTGGACTAAGCTGTGCCTTGTTTTCTAGTGAGTACAAGGAAGACAGAGAGAGAGAGGAAGGAAATAAATACAAACGGATCAATGAAATAAAATAAACTTGAAGAGAAAAATGGATAGAAGATATGAGTGGGGGAAAAAAAATAGAACAACAACAGAGACACGGTTATATTTGGATAACTTTATACCCAATATCTTTAATTATCTTCGAGGTGCCAAAGTATTTTGATAGGCAGATGCAAAATTTCTGGTGCCGAGAGCTTGTCAACCAAGCATAAACGAATGAGTACCATAGGGAGTGCAGTTACAGTGCTGGTGCAGAAGCACAGACAGGGGACTCTTGGAGCGCGTGTTTGGCAATGGGACACAGGCACCCTGATGGTCGGGACCATGGTGCTCAGCTCCAGGACAGGTGGCCAGGCAGATTGGGCATCCCCAATGGGTTTCATGGTACACACTGTGCTGAGCGCAGAGCCTGAGCAGTCTTGGTCTTAACAGTCAGAAGTTTTTTTTTAAGGTCTGCTTCATTTTACAGGGCAATTAAGACAACTCTCTGTGTTGTAAGCTTTATCACGGTCATTGGTGCTTTTGTAGCTTTTATCCCGGCTATGATCTTTAGATGGAAATACCCGCAGAGTCCTCTGGCAAGCCTGTGATAGCCCCAAATGTAGCTCTGCTTCCATGCTCCTGAGACCATCAATTCAACAGCTACACTACCTTTGTCTTCTAAGTGCAATTCAGGATAATGGCATTGATCTGTTATATTCCTTATTCTTTCAGGAACCAATAATAAGTATCTCCACTTCAGGCAGAGATGAATATAAAATGACGGTCCTCGCAACTGAGGGCTTAGTCTAAATCACGCATGATAGAAGATGACAGATAGACCTGAGAAAGGAAGAAATGAAGAAGGACAATAGTCAGCGGTGCAGTCACACAAGAGCTCTCTCTATGGAAAGAAATCTATTTTAATTGCCATTTTGGAAGTATTTTATTCACACGTAATGAGGACTGAGGAAGAAATGAAGGACGGGGATTGAATGTCTAGAAATCAAAATGGCTAGAAATGATTGAAAAGGGCTTGAATTTAAACCAAAAAAGGAGTCAAGGTTTCGATTTTTTTTTTAATGTGTGCATACTGAATGGACAGTATTTACCAAAATTTGCCCTGCATTTTGTTAGCATGAGATGGAGTAAGTGCTTTCTTAACAACACAGACTGGGCGGAAGCAAATCAGTGGTTCCCCTGGGGAAGGTGTTGGGGGAAGGGAATTTGGCAGTGCCTCTGCAGTTTCAGGCCAGTCACAGAGAAAGCTGTGTCCTGCAGGCTGAAATATCAGATGCAGATCCCCAGCTGGTAGCAGTTGTCACGGCTGCCTTGAAGTTGATGAATCTGTGACGTTTTTAAACAGTGAGCCCTAAAACTTTTGCTCTGAACTCTTACTACAGAGCACTGACATGACCGTCCAGAGAAAGAGGATTGTAGGATATACCTGACGGAGAGTTTTGGGCAGAGTAAGGGTAAGAGTTTTGCAGACTCATCGGTAAAACCTCATTTGGAGTACAGCACAGAGACTTGGACAACCACATTCAGGAAAAATTAAATCACACTGGAACAGAGTCATTAGAAGAGTGACAGTGATCTTCTGAGAGCCTGGCTTGTTTAGCCTGGCAAAACAAAGCCTGAGAAAGGGGATAGGATTGCTGTCTATAAATACATCAGTGAGTAAATATCACGGATAGACCAGGGCTATTTAAGCTTAAGGACAATGCTAGCACAAAAACAAATGGATACAAACAGGTCCTGAATAAATTTATGCTGGAAATCAGAAAAAGGCTCGATTCTTCTAGCCATAGAATTCTTCAATGCTAATAAGAAGTAGTGGGGCGAGTCGCCCAGCCATTTTTAGAAAGAAGTGCAACGAGAGGACTAAAGTGATTATACGACTCGACTGCAGTAGCAGGGACTGGGCTTTGCCCAGGCTCTGCTCCTCAGCAGAAATCGCCCAGCAGAATTTGTGCTTTGCCTACCGGAATCAAAGTGGGCCAAGCATTCATCATGATGGATACTGTTTAGTGTGAGGAGTCAAATAAGCAGAACCACAGTCAAAGCCATTCCTTCACTCCGAGTGAATGCTAATGACACTCGTTCAGCGCTGCATGGAAAATGCACTTGGTAAACTAGGTTAATGGAAGAAAATCCTCTTCTCTGAGGTACAGGGCCACTGGGTTGGAAGCCACACATGGTGACTCTTGCACGTATTTTGTAGTGTCCTTTTCTGTAAATATTTTCCAGCCCCATGAAAGTTTGCCACAGATCTCTGCCAGTTTGCTTTTAAAAATGCAGTCCCTACCAGAGCGAAGTAGGGTCCTGCTAGTGGTGCCAATAGCCTGTCCCCTCCTTGACTCCAAAGGCCCGGGCAGTAGACAGGCATTTTTCCAGAAGTTTCTGAAGTACAGGAGGATGGAAAGGCAGCACATAGGACAGGAGAGGGGAGGAGAACAGAGAGATGCTAGAGGTTCTTGGTCACTGCGTTGGTCAGCAGCAACAAAATGAGCAACTCTCCGGTCAGCACGCGTGATAACATTTCCACACGTTGATCCCAGTACATTTGATACAACCAGAAAACGGGATTACTCCCTATTTACATGGGAATCACCGTCTCCACATGGCACAGCAAGTGTCACTGCCTGCCTGCTCCCTCCTTCTGTTTTTTGGGTGCAGGGGCTGCACTGCTGGTACGGGCAGGGAGGGCTTTGGGAGCCTGCTCCCTTTGGCTCCTGGCCACAGCCCGCGTGTGGCACGCAGCAAGGCTCAGCGAGAGCAGCTATCAGCTCGATCAAGCTTTTAAGTGCTCCCTGGACTATTTTTGCAGCAGACCACGTGAGTTTATGGAGTTTTTATTTTTAGTCCTACAGTACGATTTGTTGACTACGTACATTTCGCGTGCAGTTGGTATTGAAGTGTCAAGGTGAAAGAAGCCGTTTAATGATCTGCCAATATATGTTACAGTCAATAAATGTTGCAGATAATGAATGTCACCATTTGCCTTACAGTTAGCATCTGCACCCTTTCAGCCCTCATGATCTTATATTTATATTACATCCATTTAGGTTGCAGACCTTTGTACCACCGCTGGTTCACTTCAGACTTGGTTCTGCCCCTCTCAGCCAGCAGTAACACATTCTCCGAGTGCTCCTTTTCAAAGAAGCCAAGCACAAAATGAACTGTTCCAGCAAAAGTCTCGCTGAAGACCCACCTAGCTTACCAAACCTTTACCTACCCAGACTAAAGGGCTTGCAGTGGTGCTGCTACCAGGACCAGGAGGTGGGTGGAGGGCCGCCTGAGGGAGCTGCTCCCTGCCCTTCTGCTTCTCCTCACAAGCTCCACGCACCTCTGGCTGCTCTCTTTCGTGCAGGTGAAAACTGCAGTCACCTGATGGAGATGGATTATGGAGATGGTTATTCAGCTCAGCCCTTTGCCTTTTTCTCTTGAGCTCCCAATGTTAAAGAAATTGTGTATTGTTCCTTGCCTTTTATAGCCCTGTTTGCAGCAGTTAGCATTTTTAGTGCTTTTAACTTTAGCCAAATAAACCTATAAAGTGTGTCCTGATTAACTAGTAATCACATGACAAGCGTCTTCGTAAATAAGATCTTCCAGAGGCCTTGAATCCTGAAGATCTAGAAATTTATAAAAGCCAAGGTGTATACACAGAGTCACATCACAGCTGCTCGGAGAGGAGAAATAAGAGTCACCGTCAAGCTGGATTTCCTAGAGTTCTCAAGCTTAGGTAATGTCATCTCTTAGCGATTAACCATCTGTTAGGTCTGCCCTCACTTAATTTCTCCTGGCGTATTTCAGGTGAAGCTATTGCCCTACACGAAAATGACCCTTATAAGGAATGAGTCAGGCCTCCATTACTCAGTGGCCTCGTATAAAGCCTCCCACTTCCGACAAAGTAATGGGATATTCTTGCTTTTAAGCACAGGAACTGGATAATAAAACCTTGTAAGAACCCTGGGCTGAAGATTGCCTGAAATTTTTGTCTCCTTTTCCGGTGCTGATGTTTCCTAAGCTCCCGATGGAGAGTTTCTACATTTATGTAAAGCGTATTTTGAAAGACAGCTCTGCAGTCATTGCTTCTGCATCACTCATCTAGTTTCCAGCAGGCATATTCCAACTCCTTATCAGATATAGCTGCAAAAGGGAAACACATCGCAAAGGTAAGATAAAATCTGCTTTTAGATTAAACAAAATAAGTCTTTCAGTGTTTACCTTGGATTTTCTAGGGCACTTCCAAAGCACTGGAGATCTCTGTTTATTTTCAGCGTATTACCTGCGATGACTACATGCGATGGCTATATTACATTAATCGGTAACTGCTATAACAGATTGACTCTATAATTGCTTTCCGATCTGAAGAGTGTTTAGTCTCATCTCTACTCATAATCACTATCTGATCAGTGAAACGGGCCATGATAAAAGCTGTGTAAGAAAGCTTCCTTCTTTACTAATTGGACGAGACTTGGAAACCAGAGGCTTTTCTGGGAGCGCTGCCTATTTTCCTCATAATTATTTGCATATTCAGTTCAACAGCAAAACAAGTCCATAACTGTTCAGTTCAGAAATGAAAAGCTTCTCATTATGTATGTCGGTCAGAAAAAAACACGAGCAATCACTACATCAATACTAAATAGTGCTAAATCAGTACTACCTGCACTAATTTGGGACTAGGAAGTGTATAAAACAATAACTTAAGAAGCAAAGGACATTAAGGGAAAGAAACCTGCTAGAGACATTGTTTTATGTATGCTTGTTAGTACAAGGAAGAACTTCTCCACTGTTCAACATGTAAATTACATTCACCATCTAATCACACCGAGACAATCTGAGGTGTTTCCATATTCAGATATGTTTTGTAACCAGTTTATAGCTGATGTGTAACTCACAACAGCACTGCCATCGCCTTTAAACTTAATAACAAGGGTGGGGTCAGACCTAAATGTGAGCCTCCCACTTTGATGTCTGACATAAATAATGCACACAGAGATTCTCAAATGTTATTTGGCTCTACTGCTGTGGATTGAATGTCATGGCTTAATGCCACTGTGCAGAAATAACACCACCAAAATAACTTGATTTAACCATTTAACCTTGCAAATATATAGTAGGAAATGAGGTAAAGCCTCCAAAAAAAAAAAAAGTGGGGGGGGGGGGGTAAAAAAAAAAAAAAAGGCTGAAATTGAGTATTTGAATCCTTGTGGAATCCTTGTGGTTCAAACCCATGTTGCTTTCACGTCGTTTTGTTCTATCCAAACTCATAAGACTGTCTGGACCAGTAATGATTATTGTAACATCATTACACTCGAGCATATTTGTTTGTGCCTACTGATAAAATACTTCTCAAAAACAGGCCTATTTAATTAGGTGATAGAGAAGGCAAACACTGAAGTCCATTCTCAGGCAAATTCTCAGAACGTAACTTGAGAGTTTTACATGAGAAAGGACTGACAAAATATTCAAAAAACACTCAGTGTCTGGCTCTTTTTGTTCTCCTAGATTTCAGTGCAAAAGAAAGGGAAAGTAATGCTTTAACCATAAAGTATGAAATTTCATATTATCTCTTTTTCAAAAGACATTGCAGCACATCAGATTAATCTGTGGGAACTTCTGTTTGCAACTTCTACTGACAAGAATAATCCCTTCCATCAAACTCATAGATGAGTAATATTTAAAAGCTAGCACTCTTATTTTCTTCAGTGTAACTTCCCAAGCTGTGGAGTTGACCATCGAAATCCGTCTAGCATGACTACACACACAGGGGACAGAGTTTCACCAGGACTGCTCCACCTGAGATTTCAAGCTCAGACAACTCCACCAATACAAAACAAATGAGGCTTAGCCACCAGAAAGCAGATCGTTCACAAGTGGGCTCCTCTGCACCAATTCCAACTTTTTGTTCTTGACATTAGAGCTGTTCAGCAGTTCAACTTTAAGCTTGGCTTATTTTCCAGACCAGCTAGGAGAAAAATGCAATCAGCCACAGTCATGCCTGTATGACTGCACTCCCTTTCCTCAAACCAACTTAAAAATAAGTCTTTTGAACATCTTCCACACATATGTAAAATATTTCAAGAGAAAAAGGCAAACATCACTGTTTCCTGTCGTAGAATCATAGAATGGTTTGGGTTGGAAGGGACCTTAAAGACCATCTAATTCCAACCCCCCTGCCATGGATGCCACCCACCAGACCAGGTTGGCCAAGGCCCCGTCCAGCCTGGCCTTGAACACCTCCAGGGATGGGGCATTGTACTGGGTCTACCTGGGATGGAGTTAACTTTCCCTGCACCACAAGCATCCACAACTTCTCTTGGCAACCTGTTTCAGGGCCTCACTACCCTTACAGTGAAGAATTTCCTCCTAATGTCTAGTCTAAATCTACCCTCTTTTAGCTCAAGGCCATTCCCTCTTGTCCTATCATTATTTACCCGAGTAGAGTCCTTCTCCATCTTTTTTATAAGACCCCGTTAAGTATTGAAAGGTCACAGTGGGGTTTCCCCAGAGCCTTCTCCTCTCCAGGCTGAACATCCCCAGCTCTCTCAGCCTGTCTTCATAGGAAGAAAGGAAGGTCATTAATAACTCTCTGAAATGACAAATGAAAACTCAGAGACACTGCCCACTGTTGCTATCTCCTTAAAAGTGGAATTGGACCATTCACCAGCTCCAGCAGGGGAGCTCCCCTCACAGCCTGCACTTTGCACCCATCGGAAAAGGACGCTTCACTTTTGCTACAGAAGATGGATCATACCCCACCAGACACCATTGCACTTTCCTGCCCTATGGAGAATGGATCCAGAGACTCAACTGGGTATGGAGGCAGTGCAAAACAACTAGAGGAGCACTGACACAAGAAGAGCATATGTTTTCCAGACTCCTTCCCCCATCCTGTTGAATACAAGTTTCACTTTTCCTAAATTAAAAGACTGTGGAGAAAACTCCAGGGGGAACTTTATAGGGATTTTCCTTCGTCATTCTCTCCTCTTGATTTTAATTCATGAAGAAATAACTCATGTCCAGGGAAAATTGTTCTGATTCTCTCAGGATTTTTAATATTGATCTAAATAAAGTTTTTTTTTTATACAGAAGCTGCAATGAACTATTCATTCAACAGATGCAACACTGCATTTGGACCAGAGCTAATTTTTTTTGCGTACATAAAATATAAATGAAAATAATAAAGCAATGAGTTCTGCAATTACTTGAGATCTTTATCTATGCTCTTTCTGCTAGTATCCCAGTTTCTTCAAAAGTTTAAGCCTTAGAAGCCTCCAGCCAGTGAGAATTATGGATCAAATAGTCCTACACCACACAAGTTTATTTAACCATTACACAAAACCAGTCCATAGCACGTTTGGCTTCATAGTAGCTACATATTGATGCCACGATTTTTATTCAGTCCCTATTAAATACCATGAGATCTTTGCCTAAACAACTATAACAGCAGATCTTCTATAGCAGTAATTAAACATAATTATGTATTGTGTGACAAAGTTGGATAGTCTTATTTGCATGGAAAGGGCTTTTAATCCTCAAAAAGACACAGCAGGACTGTTTGAGGAAGAGCTACTATTCCATACAATAAGATAAAAGTTTGGACCCCGGGCCCTTTTATTTAATACTCTGTTTGTATGTTTTAATTTGCAAAGTACAAGGCAGATTATTTGCTTTATTTTAAAGTATGCTTTAGAGCTGTATGTATTAAACTTTATATTTCTTTACATGTTCTATCTGAAATATACATATTCATAATTTACAGCAAAATAAACTAATAAAAAGGGAAAAAAGTAGTGATGACATGTCAAGCCTGCTGGACTACAAAGCTGGATATAATTTAGCTTCCTCTTCCAAATGGTGGAAATAATAACTCAGAAAAAAATACACAAAGAAACTTTGAAAGAATTTAACTTTTTAGAGTCAAATAATATTCTTTTATTAGCTTTGTAAACACTAGAATCTGTCTCTCATAAGCTAATTTAGCTTCAACAAAGGTATTTAATTGTTTACTGTAAATTACAGCTTTAAGTTACCATTTAAAGCCAAGAAGAATAGTGTTTCAAGTTAAAGGACCTAAAAAGAAAAAAAAAAAGATGACTGTCAAGAACTCTTCACTTTTAGACCATGAACTTTGACGCTGCCCTTTAGTCATAACTCTAAGAATAACAAAAAAAAAAAAAAAAAAAGCTATGTGCTACGACTGCATTTCCTGTAACATATGTTCATGATTGAGGTATTTAACCAGCACATGATGTGCTCAGACGGAGCGGAAACTGCCCCTCTGCAGCAGCCAGTTGAGCTCCCAAAATAAAGCGTAGAAGAGTTTGCCAACCACAGTACAACGAAGCCTCCGCTTTCCACTTCTGCAAGAGGTATTAATACAGTGATGGGAGGAATGCTGCAAACGATCTGAATATTCAGTTAATAACGTTGACACATAGAAGAGAATGACATCTGCAGAGAGTTATTCCTTTAAACAGGCTTTATACAACGCAAGCCTGTACACAGATCAATTTCCAGCACGGCCATTAGTTCCCATTTGTTTAAAGACACGGGAAGCATATGGTGCTGGTAGCACAAAAGAGTGCAAAGGACTACAGAGAGGGATAAAGCTCTAGATAAAGCTGCCTGCGTGGTGACTAGGCAAAAATACTACTTCTGAAGAAAACTCGTTGGAACAGCCTGAAGCAAAAGGGGAAAAAAGAATAAAACTTTTAGGTCAGTACAGAAACTTTAGCTCAGCCACAGTGAAGCCCTGCTGCCTTGCGAGCTCAGTGCTAGAGTGCAGCCAGCAGGGCAAAGGAAGGGGTGCTTCCCACTTGTGAGGCCGCTTCTGGAGCGCTGCATCCTGTCCTGGGCCCTGCAGAATGAGAGACTTCTCGGCCATCTAGAGCCAGTCCAGCACAGGATGAGGATGGCTGAGGGGCTGGAGCCTGTGAGATAAAAGGAGAGGCTGAGAAAGCTGGGTTAGTTCAGCCTGGAAAAGAGCAGGCTGAGGAGGCATCTTTTTGCTGCCTAACTTACCTAAGGGGGAGCTGCAGAGGAGATGGGACCAGATACTCCTCGGAGACATGCGGTGAAGACTCAAGTCACTGCAAGGAACTTCTGAGTGGATGTGGGAAATGAAAAGTCACAGGGAGAGCAATGGGGACAGGTTGCCCAGAAGAAGCAGCTTTCAGGGTGTGGAAACTCCATCCTTGTAGTTATTCAAAACTTGACTAGAGAAAGCCTGGCATGAGCTGATCTAACTGCAGGTAGCCTTGCTTTGAGCAGGAGGCTGGACTAGAGACATCCAGAGGTCTCTTCTGACCTCAGTTACCAGGATTCTGCTCTGCAATGAGGTGAGATGAAATGGTTGAGGTCTTCATGGCAGGGAGCACTGAAGTTTCACTGTTGAAAGGAGGGCATGGAAGTGAGTACCATCACACAACAAGAGCTACCTGCTAGAGGCAAGCCAGGCAAACCCTCCGGCAGCCTGTAGCACCAGTCTTCTAGCTAATTCAAAGCTAAATCTTTCTGGAAGACAAGATACAGAGATCTAGATATCTATATCTATTATGTATATATAAATAGATAGATATAGATGTAGATGTAGATGTAGATGTAGGTGTAGATGTAGATGTAGATGCAGATTAGATGTAGATTAGATATAGATATAGATATATAGATATAGATATAGATATAGATAGATGATATAGATTCCTTCGCTAGAAGGAATCACACCTGCACAAAAATCATCCAATGTGACATTCAGAAACCAGAGGCAAACAAGACTAATACCTACCTGCTTTCCAGGTGGAGAGCACTTTTATACTGGGGAGCTGAAAACTGAAATCAGTATTTATACAAATACTGAAGTCAGCATTTAAATAAATTATTTTAATTCCAATGACTTGGCAAAAATTATTGATGTATTGACTTTAGAAATCCTGTGTCTTTACCAGTATGAATAGAATAATCCAGCTAAATTATAAAAACAAGTTTTGATGATTCACTATCCAGGAGTTATTCCCTGTGAAGATTCTAACTCCAAGTACTTGAGGCAAAAATAAAATAACGTTAAGAATAACAACAGGCACATGTGCTAATGAAGCTACTGATAACAGCAAGGGGAAAGTGAGAATGAGAGGAAGGAACAAGACACAAAACGTATGACCTATGAGAAAAGATGGAGCAAATCTTCAAGCACATAGAAAGGCTGTTGCAAAACAGATGGAAATAATGTGTTTTCTGTGTCTGTGGTGCATGAAATGAGAAGGAACAGGTTTAAACTATGGCAAGGCAAATTCAGATCCAACACTGGGAAATGTCTTTACAGTTTTTCTGGGGAGGTGTTGTAATCTTAGCATTGTCTGCAACCTTTAAGAAAACATGAGACAGATATCTGTCAGAAGTGATGTATCTCTGCATGTTCCTGCCTGGGAACAGGAAGATGCGCTACGTGAACCTTGATGCCCCTTCAAGCGTGACGATTTCATACAGAAGCTTTTATATATCAAACACAGGAATAAAGAGATACCACAGATTCTAAATTACAGTCTAAAATACAATCTGAACTAGAGTTACAGCTCTAAGAGAAAGATCAATAATCAAGAGGTTTTAGATGGTATTTGCTAAAGAAAATTCATATTAATTACCTTGACATTAGAAAAACTGCATAGGAATAAGCTCAAGGCATTTTATTACTCAGTACTGAGCAAGCAGATGAGACAGCAGCCAGTTATCAAACGGAGCCTCCATGAATATGACTTCAGACGAGACCTGTGAATGGAGAATGTCAAACTAAATAATCGCTCGTGCTTCTGGCCTTAAAATGCAGGCGTAAAACAGAATTTCTCTTTGGTCACCCACGACCAGAAAGACTGAAAAAACTGCAGTGATTGCTTATGAATTTCCAGGACTAGAGGCTGCATTTACAAAAATGATTCTGATTTACTCCTCAAGAATTTTCAGGTAAACAAAATGGAAGAGAGGAATCCCAATTTCTCAGCATATCTTTAAGAATAATGAAAATAGCAGCCCAAAATGAACCACCATGTATTAGCAAGAGGCTCCATGATTTCTTTAGCAGCACAACTTTAGGCAACCCACATCTTTTCTCCTTTCTCTTCCTCTCAGCTATTTTTAAAGGTGACCTCATCCACGTATCTAATAAAATCACAAAAGCTCAAAAGCTTAGTATGCTGAGCTCAGTGATGTTCTCAGCTCTGTCTCCTAATAATTGCTTTCACAGTGCCTCCCCCTACCAGTAAGACGAGCTAGATGAATTGGAGCTAACTTCATTACAGATCCAAGCCAGAGCAGCTTCTGCTTCCTGTCACGTCCCCAGCGGTGAAAGGCTCCCTCCAACTTTCACTGCAGAGTTCAGACCACAGCGTACATACAGATTTTACTCAGGCACCACGATTTTATCAGCCCACACAGACTGATATTACACACCCTCGTGCGTAACAGTAGCTAAAAACTATAGAGCCACTGCATGATTTTCTTAATTTTGCCCTAGTGTGAACATCCATCTTTATTTTAGCAAAGGACAAAGGCAGCTATACAAGCAATTCAAAACAAGCAGAGCTGAACGCTAACCTGGAGAACATAAAGAGTAATAAATCAAAAAATGTTTATAGAAAGGTGTTACAAAGTATCCTCACATAACTAGCCATTAAACTGTTTGTGTTTGGTTTTGTTTTTTTTTAATTCTGAAAAAAAGAAAAAGGTCAACAAAATGAGTATTTTTTTTCTCAAGACTTAAAATCAGTGGTATTTAAAAAAATAGTATTTTTTTAAAAATCAGGTAAGGAGCAAGCCCTTTTGGCAACACTCCACACTGGCTTTCCCCTAGCCTCTAGCTATATATAAGGAGGTACTGCTTGCACACATGAAGACTACAAAGCAAGCAGAAATTACTCCATGTCTTTATCTGCATTTGCACAATCAGGAACAATTTTTGAAAAAGCAATATCAGACATTGACTTGTAGCAAACTCACTGAAAGAAGCAAAAATGAATGCAGTCTTCTCTAAGAAGATCCCATCTTAATTATTATTACTTTGTTGAAAGATGAAGTGATATATATAAACTCTCTTAGGTGTCTTACATGCTATTTCCCTCTCTGACCAGTTACATGATACATGCCTTTATTTCCTTCTGTATTTCCTTCTGTTTTTCTTGAAGCTCTCTTCCTCGTTCACATTTACTTTATTTATGCCTTGTCTCTTTTTCCCCTTTTATTCCCCTTTTTTGTTTCTCTTTTATCATTGCAGGTAGTTACTGTGAAAACATAAGATTTTCTTTCCAGACGAATTTAACTACATGTGCATAGAAATCAAGAGTTAGTACTGCCAAAACCGTTTCTGTAACCAGAGTTTGGCCTACCCCAAGATTTTAAGGGATGTAGAATGCTGGCAAAGATTGAATTAAACACTGATGAATAGCACAGATGGTATTAGAAAAGTGGTGAAAGAGAGGTGAAAAGAAAGTGAGGAGTTAGAAAGGTGGGAAGTTTTGGTTGGCAGAAAAATTGGAGGTATTTGATTTAGTCTTGAAAACTAACCAGTAAGACGAGTAAAAATATCTTCTGATGGGAATGCGTGGCATCAACCAAGTAAAAAAATCCCTAGAAATGTGTTTTACAAAAAAAAAAAAAAGCAAAAAGTTGTGTTTATTTTTTTAATGAAAATGCTTTGGTTTTCCCAACTTGTAAACCATTTTTCGATCAAAAGTGAGGTTTTTTATTTTGTTTTGTTTTGGAGTGGTACATACATTTTAGGGAAAACAAATCTGCCCAGATGCATTGTCCAGCTAACTATAGAGATATGCAGAACATTTCTTTCTTCAGAAAAGCAACTCAGGCTTTTTGTTCCTACCGTTTTTTGTAGCCATGGCCTTTCTTTACCTTAATAATCATCAGAGGTCTTACTTTGATGTAGCGGCTCAGGTGTGTTCTTGCTGTACTCCATGTAAGGGGAATAAATGCTTTTGTTTTTGCTCCTGGTTGGTATTTTTTTGTCATTGAGGGTTTTTCACCCTTTTATCCCTGACTTCCAGCTGTGCGGTTTCTGCCAGGCCTTGGTAACTACAACCGCAGCAGTTCACTGGCCTATAACAGTAGTTCAAACAATTTCCAAAATCTAAAGGCTCTCTACTGCCTCAGAAGAAGAAAAAGAAACTCAATGTAAATGTAGTTCTGAAGGTAAATGTTAGTTCCTGCATTAGAGCTTGGAAATCCCTGCTCCAGTGTGTACGTACTGAATTAGCACACCTCTCAGCTGCCTTGCCCACGTCTCCATCTCCAAATTTAGTGATTGTCCCGCTCTGCTCTGCTGGTGTGGCCTCACCTCGAGCACTGTGTGCAGTTCTGGGCACCACAGTACAAAAAGGACGTGAAACTACTGGAGAGTGTCCAGAGAAGGGCTACAAAGATGGTGACGAGCCTAGAGGGGATGACGTACGAGGAGTGGCTGAGGTCACTGGGCCTGTTCAGCCTGGAGAAGAGGAGGCTGAGGGGGGACCACATGGCGGCCTACAGCTTCCTCACGAGGGGGAGTGGAGGGGCAGGCGCTGATCTATTCTCTTCAGTGACCAGTGACAGGACCTGAGGGAACGGTGTCAAGCTGAGGCAGGGAAGGTTTAGGCTAGACATCAGGAAGAGGCTCTTCACCAAGTGGGTGGTCGCACACTGGAATAGGCTCCCCAGGGACATAGTCACTGCCCCAGGCCTGTTGGAGTGTAAGAAGCATTTGGACTGTGCACTTAGTCACATGGTCTGAATTTTTGGGTAGACCTGTGTGGTGCCTGGAGTTGGGACTTGATGATCCTTGTGGGTCCCTTCCAACTCAGGATATTCTGTGATTCTATGATTTGTCCTGCCCTGTGGTGCTCCAGTAGGCAGCGTAATTAACACAGGAATCAAGACTGGAGGATGGATCTTCTGTTTCCTGAAGCAATGACCAGCCAAAGAAGTGGGAACAGAGACAGCAACTGCAGTTTAAAAAAGGAAAGGTCTTGTGATGACTGGATGTGTGCTCCACACCCAGACTTGGATGCCTTGGTTTGATTCATCTCTGAGGCTCTGGAGTGCCAGCATAAAATAATATATGATCAACACAGTCCAAGCAGGCAACATGTATGCCTAATAAATAGCTGAAAATAACAACAAAAATGTGACAGTGATGATAGCTGCCTGTTTGACAGCCCAGAAAAAAAAAAGAATGAATGATTTTATGAACTGCTGCTCAGATACAGTGACAACACTCAGCTGTCTAGGTCACTCAATTAGACATCTAGCCATAGCTGCACGATGCTTCAAGAGAGTAACTCGAACCCATTGCTAAACATTATCCTAAGGTGTCAGCAGTCCAAGAATTCACTAATCCTTTCGCTACACTTGAAGAGCTTCATGTTTTATTGGAAATATTATACAGATAAAAATTACTTGCAGAGTGGAGATGGATAGACTCATGGTTTAACTCAGACAATTTGAAGCAACATAAAAATCAAGACTTTTATCAAGCTTGCACTTCCATTTCTCCATGCAAGTTCCCAAGTCAAGTGACAAGATGTAAAATAGCACAGAACATATAGCCTC
The DNA here is from genome assembly GCF_013377495.2 of Cygnus atratus. Taxonomy (NCBI): domain Eukaryota; kingdom Metazoa; phylum Chordata; class Aves; order Anseriformes; family Anatidae; genus Cygnus; species Cygnus atratus. The sequence continues at coordinate 146,941,433 of NC_066362.1, read as the reverse complement.
AATATAGGGTAATGACCCTTTTTAAGTGGCATATTAAGTTTGGTAAAACCTAATGACATCCATAGACCTGTTTAAAATCTTCTTCATTTACATATAGACGTTTTAGTCCTCCAGATAATGTTATGAAGTGTAGCATTCATCCTTTCCAGGACACAATCCTTTCATAAAATCTATCGAGGATACATTTTGCAAGCTTCCAAAACACTCCAGAAATAACACCACCATCTTTATGAACTGGCAGAGTTTCATGCATCTCTGACCTAGATTGTAGGACTTAGCAATCAGGAACATACAACATTCAGTTCCACATCAGCAGATAAAAAGTAGTAAAAGATAGTTCTCCTAATGAACAGCAGATATGTAAATCCATATTATCCATAAATCATGCTTCAAATCTTCCGCAGAAACTAATCAAGCTTAAAAAAAATCATGAGATTGGCTTAAAAATCATGAAACATGAAATATGAATAAATTTGGAGTTATTTATCTGCCGTTGAGTTTTTAAGCCTCTAGAGTGTGCTCCAGTCATATTTTCAAGCATTTCTTTACAAAGTTAAATGTGTAGATGCTTTATTTATAATGAAAGCTGAGATTGGTTTATAAGGCTAGTAATTCAGAAGTTGAGTTCACCAGAGAAACATGAAGTTCTACAAAAAAAAAATCCTAAAATTTCTTGATTAGCAATACAACACTGTACCATACTAGAAATGTAATTGTGGAGAAAATAACCAATCTGACACCAGAAAGCCTGCAAATACATCAGCATTTCTGAAAAGTTTAAGGAAAGTTTCTTGTGGTGCCAAGGAACATAAACTTCAAAAATTTAGGGGTTAACATAGCAAGCCACTTGGTGTACCAACTCATTCACCCACTCAATAAGCATTAAAAACAATGAACTGCAGAAAAAAGAGGCTTTTTGTTACATACAGTTTTACAATTTTGAACACGCTACACCTTTACAAATTCCAGACCGATTCCTCAGATACAAAGAGGATGGGCCTGCAAAAATTTTCAGATTTGCTTCCCAGTAATTCATTCTCAGCTCCATTTATTTGCTCTCCAGGATCCTTCCCACATTGTTTTAACCTTTCCAGGCAGCTCCCTCCAATATCTAGGGCTAGAGGCTTTACTATTATTTGAAAGAAATGAGGTTTTTAAAGAAAAGCTGAAGTTTCAAGGAAAATACCAAATGTTGCAGTAGAACCATGAAGGTTAGCAACCTGCATCTGTCTAACCTGAGGAATAACTTGAGACCAAATGACATGAGGCAGCAGTGCCCGCTGGCTTGGCTGTCCCAAGGCCACCCTGTGTCCCGATGGCTCTGTCTACAAATACGAAAGCAAAGTTCTGTTTTATGCATCAGATGTGGCATACAAATTAACCACACCAATAATCTTCTAATTTACGCAGCCATTCTGCAGTAAGTGAGTAGAATTAACCATGGTAACATGCATAAGCATATTCAATTAATAACTGTTCATTGACATGACACATTTACTAAATAAATGACTGTAATTTGATAAGCTAGAAGCTTCTAAGTGAGGAAAACCGGCAGCACCCTGTGCACACTCCTATTGCATATTCAAACTCAAAGATGACCTTTTTATTTTCTACGCAGAATGCAGGGAAACCTGAACCCACACAGTTTAAAAACTCATCTTTCCCACTGCCCACAACTTGAAGGTTTACCACTTCAGAGTCTCCTCAAGCTCCCCATGCCACACCGTGGCCCAGCTTGCACAAGAGTGATGAAAAGTTTTGCCCTCACCTTGGCCTATAGCCCAGCAGCTAAACCGCCCCTGTGACCTATGTCTGCATTCAGTGTGCACCTGGGTCTGTGGCTTGTGATGTGTGTGCCATCACCACCAAAAGTCATCGCAGTGAGATTCCTTCTGATGACCTTGCAGTAGTATGAATTGCTATCAGATTATTCTTTTTTTTTTTTTTTCTGTAAACATAGGAATTTATCTATTAAGTAGGGTAGTATTTTAGCTCATGCCTGTAAATGAGGATGAAAATACTTTCTTCCTAGCAAAATATGAAAAAACAAAAATCCAACAACACCTTAAAAATTAGGTAGATTCAGATTTGGAAGCACTGGGGCCAAATTATGCAAGTCTTGGACTGGGAAATATGATTCCCTGATGATAAGAGGTAAGCCACACCGTCCTCGCCCAGGTAACACTCCTGTAAGACTTGTCTGGAGATTTACTCAAGCGCTCGGTATAGTACTCGTGTGTACACACTTGGCTGCGCAAAGGGATGCTTGGAGCAGGTGGGACTGCAGTCAGATTTCTCCAGGCAGTATATGGAAGCACGGATTTAGGTCCTCGATGAGGCATTTTCGCAGCACTCACACACAGACTTACTTTTCTACCCCACAGGTCAGGCTGTGTTCCCCTTCCTTACAAGCTCTGTGCATGCTTTAATGCTAGAGAGACAAGGAGCCTGGAAACACTGCAGAAGCGGGCACCACAATTCAACACAGTTGGGAATTTCATTATTGAAATAAAATACTATTAATAAGCAAACCTCATGTTGCTCACGAGACTTTGTGTCAGCTAGGATTTAGTCAAAGTAATTTTTAGCTGGGCTAAAAGAGAATGGAAAACAGGCTGGTAAATACCAGGAAGCTGGTACTGAGTTCACAGGGCACTTCATGCTGAAGAAATTAAAAAAAAAATGCTTATATGAACTAACTAATGAGAAGTGCTCCTGAATGCCCACTGCTAGATCACTTAGCAATTGACTTCATAATCTCCTTCAACTACAGAACAACATGTATGCAGTCAAATAGTACATCCATACAGAATACAGTTATTAAAAAATAAACAAAACACACAAGACAAATGATTTTGGCTATGTCAGAAAACACCAGAATTCAAAATACTCTGAAATTACAGTGAAAAGTATAGCTGTGAAATCAGTGTGAAGCAGAACGGAGTTGGATCCAGCAAGTGGAAAGTGTAGGTGAATGACAGTGTGATGCGTGACTTTTCAGCCCTGGGTCATCAAAACAGGCTGGGCAGTGAATGAAAATAATTCTTACACAATAGTTTTCTATTTCCACTTTTAAGTGAAACATCCTAACAGTCTCTAGCCAGGCCTCCCCAGGGAAGTGCATACACTACCAAATCATTGTTGCATTTGGTAGCGTTTCTGCCAGAACACACACTAGCTAGAGGTTAAGCTCTCTTTTGCCACAAGAAAGGCAATTATCGGGAGCTGTCTGATTGCACTGATGATGCAGAGTGACTTGGCTCTCTTTGCACTGGTACATGCTCCACCTGCACCATCGTTCTCAGGACACAGCAATGAACCAGCCGGTTCCTTCGGTTTCTCATCTCACACAAAAATACTCTGTCCCTCTCTCAGTTCATCAATCTTTGAATCTTTTTTCCTTCAAAGCTGAAGTCAGCTGCTCCATTACACACATGCAAAAACAAATTCTGCAGCTGAGCTGCCTTGATGCATATAAATCTCCATCAATTTCTTAATGCTAGCCAGTAAACTTCTTATCAGTGTTTATCACGGCTTGCTATGGCTTTACCTACCACACCAGGCAACCGACTTAAACCTACTTGATTTTCAAGTTCAGAGGGGTAAGAGTTCAACAGGTAAGAGCAAAGTCAGATCATGAGTAAAGTATAGACTGTATGCCAGTGAGCATTTTCAGCTGTAGGAAAGTTTAGGGCAAAAGTCTTGATGTAGTTATGTATCCTTATTGCAATATACATTTCCTTGCCCAGCTACAGTAGCACATGTAGACTTTCTCCTAAAAACTTGCTAAGAACTATTATAAGCATAATAAAAAGCCACACACCTGAACTGTTCTCACTCATCCATGTGATAACGTCTTTATTTTGTGAGACAGATTTGTGACAATAAAAACTGCTCTGATTCTTAATGTTGTTGGCAAATATGACAAAACCATAAGAAAACAAGTTCAACTTTCTACCAAAACACAGGTGATATTCTGTTCTAAGGCTGCATGTTTAGGTCAGCAACTGTACTGAAGATTCCTCTGATTTCCTGAACTTATTTTGTGAAACTCAGCTGAACCAGAACTTTAGTTTGGTCTCTTCCTAGATATTCCCAACAGAAAGAAACCCAAAATGGAGACCTCTTATATTATGGTGATTACTTTACGATCTCCTGCTCCTCAACCCTCCCAATAACCATCAGCAGCTCTAAACACCAAAGCAGCCATATGTTGACACAGAATGTTCCTTTTTTAAATCACGTCCTTTCATCTAGACTGAGTGCGGGCACAGAAGTTCAGCTTAAAAAGCTAGTTCACCATTTGTGTCTAGACATGCCCTCTTAAACATATTTCATGTCCATAGATGGGTTTTTGGCTCCCCGTACTTCTGACCATCTGTTGGGAGGGCATGATGCCCACTTACAAGTTAGCCAGATCTTCTGTCTGTTGCCAAGGGAAGGGGATATACGGTCCTGCAAGTGACATCTGTTCTACCAGAAGCCCTTTTCTCTCTGAACAATGTTCCTGTTTAATCCCAGCCACACTTGTAAAGAATAGTGTTTAAACGACAAACTAATGAAAAACCCTGGAAAGCATTGGAAGGAAAGGGAAACATAATGATGGTCAGCATAAGGGTACGTTTCACAGACCTATGGGGAATTCTTCTAGTACTATAATGCTGGGAATACAGGAAGAAAAATGTAGGTGCTCTGGCTATACAGGCAATCTTACAGGCGGATGAAGTCACCAAAGGATAAAGTGAACCACAAAGGACTCCCTATGACTGAGCCCAAGATAACAGCTGTGCTCTTAAAGAGACTATTGGAGGAAAAGGCACAACTGAATGATTAATAAGGTAACATACAATGCCATTTCATGTGGATGAAAGACAAAAAAGAGCAAGCCTTTCTGTACTATTCAAAAATCTTATTGATCCAGTGAGTCATTTGACAGTTTGTGTGTTGGAGGAGGGACACCAAGTGTAGCAGGTTGACCCCTTTCTGCACACAGCCTCAGAGTGCTGAGCTAGACTGGCACATCTTTAAGTTGAGTCCCTAATATAAAACAAAAACTATTCAATCCCCTAACGTGCATAAGATTTCTACAAAAGTGCCTGAAGTCTCTGACAGTTATGTCCCAAACAGACTTGAGAAGTATTACCAACAAACGGGAAAGAGAAACAATGACAAAGGAAGAAGAGAGGCGCAGGGCCGTTAGTACTTGCAGAAATAAAGAGATGAATATGATTCATTGAACATTACTCATGGCATGGTCAATGAAAGGAGAGGGTATAACCCACAGAGATACAAAATTGGTCTCAAGGCCCCATTGACTTCAGTTGCTGAATCTTTTGCACATTAAATACACACCTCATATGTAGAAGCCCACACTACAGACGTCTAAATAGGTTTGTGAATCTGGAGCCAACTCCCACTCTAGGAGTTCTGACTGATGATCAGAGATGAATTATCTTGGATATGCTTCACCTGAACTTGAAACTGGGTTAAGGCTATGGCACCTACTCCTCCCAAAGAGCCTGAAAATGTTCCTGAGTTTCTTCACACGGTATATAGCATAACTTTTCTCTCATCCAACACCTTGACTCTTTGGAGCCACTGAAAGTCCTGTCACCCTTTCCCCAGAGATTTTTGGTTCTGGTGTAACTCTGTCTCAGTTGGAGAACAGCTACTGAAGACCTACCGTTGGCAGGCCAATATTTTAAGGTAAGCCAAAAATTATTTGGGGTTACCTTAATATGCTGAGCTGCAAATTGCCGAAATTCAGCCGCTGCTACATGAGCAGCTGAGCCATGTCTGCAGTGGGGCCTGGAAATGGCATGTCACAGGGTGGAAGGGGCAGCTGGGAGCAGGACGTGTCACAGCCATCACAAGGTGAGCATCACCAATGGTGAGTCAGAGCCCTGCTCCTGCTCGTAACGTGGTGCTGCTATAAATACACAGTCCTGAGTGATAGTTTCCCATTTATGTTCTCTGAAGTATGTCATCTGTATAATAGTAACTGTAAAGCTTAGGTAATGCTATAACACATACATCGTGCAGGAATTACATCACTATCACAAGAAAAAAAAAAAAGAGTGAAGCATCGTACAAACTCCCAGCAGTTATGGGTTCTTTCCCATAATAAAAGACGCTAGGGAAAATTGAATTACTCTCAGTTAAACTGCCTGGCAATAAAACCATGGAAATCCTGAATAAAACTGAGCTAACACTTCTAGGAAATAGCTAAGTATGTCCCAGATCTAGACTGCTGGATTAAACTTGAATAATGGAACTTCTTACGCAAGACCTGTGCTGGCAGAGCTCCCTAGTGGTTGGGCAGAATGGTCCAGGCAGGTGGCTAGAGGTGAGAAGCAGAAAGTTAGGCTCAAACAACCAGTAGGATTTTCCTTCCTGACGCTCATTCCCAGGAGACATCCCATTAATTTGAAACCCTGGCAGTGTGCTCATTCCCAGTTTTTCGGCTAGCTACATCTGCCTGCAGCAGCTCTGCCGCTAAATTTGCTGTAGACCCGATCCCCAATTATCCTTACAATTCCTCAGTGGACTTCTGAATTCATATTCCCATTTAGTAGAGCTTTTTCCCCCATATGGTACATACATAAATTTAACTTCTGAGGTCACAAACCTCAACAGTTTTAGTCTAGAATCTTTAAAAGCATCAACAGTGGTGCACATCCACTTCTTTTCTAGCATTTTTAATGAAAATGGAAGGTTGAACTGACATCAAAAATGAGCCATAAAGATTTTAATCTCTGGCCAAGGCTGAGACAGACCAGCAGGGCAGTGACTCTGAACACCGTATTCCTCCTGCTGTCTTTGCCATGTCTGCTGTTACACAAAAACCTTCATTCTGGCACTATCAAAAACTTTATACGCTAGTTCTACAAACTGATTTAGACATTGTGATGGGGAGCACTGCAACATCCAACCCTGGATGTTTTTAAACCCAGAAAGGTGCCTTGCCTCTGATACTGTGCAGCTGGGGCCAGGGGGAATCCCAAGTCAGCGTGAGCATTTTAAAATAGCAGATTTTCTCCTTGCCTGCCCCCGAGGGTGGATATAGATCCACTTGATCCATGGTAGTGGCAGCCAGACAAGAGCAAGCTGAATGCAGAACAGAGGTGTGCCCACAGAGCAAATCTGATCAGATGGGAATTCAAAACAGCCAGTATGCTCAGTCTGGGCTCCCTGGACTATCCAATAGGGGTGCTGGGGAAAGAGCATCATTTATGTCTTACGCCATATGCACCTGCAAAATTGATGGGCTTTAACCTGAGGTTCAGTGAGGTGAATGCTTGTAATTACTTACCTACATTATTCCCTTCAAAATGCAGCAGAAATACCTTTTAGATGAGGAAGAAAGTGACAGTGCTGCTATTTGTTTTGGAGAATAGTTGCAGCAGTCACCTGGTGAGACAGCAGAAATCCACAAGCTCAAGGTCACAGGTACTAAAAAGTCAGGAACATTGATTTTTAAAAGTGAAAAATGTTCCAACTTGTTTCTGACATACAGGTGAACATGTAAGCATTTAGGTTTCAATCTTCGAAACTTGAATACAACTCATAAATTGCATTAAGCTAAGAAAACAGATTAATAAATGTTATCTTATTTTGCCAAAACTTCACATAATGTTACACTCCTGGAAAGCAAGGAACTATTGTTTCATGTAACTATTGGTATCACAATTGCCTGGAATTCTTTCAATATCAGTTTTCCCTTAGTACCAATATTTGGAGTTATTTGAGCCACATGTCTCTCCTGCATAAACCAGGGCTTTATTTCCATAGCATTTCATTGTGAAGGAAAAAAAAAAAAAAAAACATTTTACAAACATACAACAGACTTATTGCTTATACTTGTTTTGTGTTACTTGTTTTGTATATATGCTTCATTATATGAATGTAATCCACCTTTAATATTAAAGATTTTTCATGGTTCATCTGTTAGAGAATGTGTAAGCTTTTCATAGAATCATAGAATCACAGAATCACAGAATCACAGAATCATAGAACCATAGAATGGCTTGGGTTGGAAGGGGCCTCAAAGACCACCTGGTTCCAAAGCCCGTGCCATAGGCAGGGACGCCACCCACTACATCAGGTTGCCCAGGGCCTCATCTAACCTGGTCTTGAACACCTCCAGGGATGGGGCATCCACAACCTCTCTGGGCAACCTGTTTCAGTGCCTCACCACGCTCTGAGTGAAGAATTTCCTCCTAACCTCTACTCTAAACCTCCCATCTTTTAGTTTAAAACCATTCCCCCTTGTCCTGTCATTATCTGATTGAGCAGAGTTGCTCTCCATCTTTTTTATTTTGTTTATATATTTCTATGCCCCCAGCTTTTGTAGTAGCTGAGCACTTCACATTAATTACATTTAGCCTGGCAAACATTGGAAACCATGGAGTTCTAGCAGTTCTACTCTACTTTATTTTCCCAGTGGATACGGACCTAGTCCCAGACACACAAAAGATTTTAAGAAACTTAACTACTATTTGAAGTGGATTTAGGCTGCTCTCAATAGAAGCATCAAGCCTTTGTGGATCTGGGCCTTATCTTATCCAGGATAACATACAAAACCTGTAACAGTTTGTTATAATGCTGTGCTATGCAGGCTATGCTATATGCTATAATGCAGGCTGGTATCTTAATTATTTGGATATTCATCAGCTTCTCCAGGACCTGAAAGTTAAGGTTGTTTTGCAAGTTTGGTCATCCATCTGCATACTGTGATAGGCAGACAATTATTCCCTATGCAGGGAAAAAATTGTGTGTGTTTCAAAAAAGATAACACATTTTAGACACTGAGCGGGACCATTCATCATTTTTAAACCTGGCATGGCTTAAGATTTCAGCATTAATCTTCTTGCCAACATGTGATATCAGACAGTCTCTTATGTCCTGTCTGATTGCTTAAAATAACACATTGCCGTTCCTTTGGGGTTACGCAATTACTTAATGTTGATATAAATAATGGCTGTGGTTTAAGCTTCCATGCAAGATGCTCCATAAAGCCTCCTAGGTCTAATTTCATAAACATCTTCAGAACAGCAGCACCAAAACTAAATAAGACACGTCTTCTTTTCCCCCTAAAATGTCAGTGTATTTGTCAGAGAAACTCTGGTCAATGGAAAGCATATCTGCATGTTAGGATACCGAATTTCAATGTAAGAATGTCACTACTACAGCTGAAGAGAGAGCATCTGCTAGACTAAATAGTATTACATGGAGATACTTACAGATTAACCTCCTGTATTACACTGCCTAAAGCTTTTGCTTTCAGGCCAGCTTTTACTCCTGGTAGTTTCTGCTCAGAACTGTATTATTTCAGAGTGTATTCTAATACACCTAGCAGATACAGGAAAAAATGTACTGAGGTTGCACATTAGGCAAGATTTTCATGGTAACAGACTAAATAGCTGAATATGGGCAGTAACTATTTCTTCGGTGCAGAAAAGCAGTTTTCACTGGTACAGATTTGTCTAGTAAAATCCCCAGTCTAATTAACAAAGTTGGTATTTTAGTTTGCAAGTGTTCTGTTTTGTTTTGGTGAGGTCAAAGAAAATCCACCCCATTCCAATTAGAGCAGAGCCAGGACTCAGCTACTGCAGAAGAGATGACACTGGTGAAGGACAAGCTGGTGTCTGCAAGACCTGAGGTTGCTCAATAGGCTTCTAGCAGCGTTCAGCTGTTTCCAACGATGTCTAACATCTACAGGACATGGTAAAGAATATGCTATGCTACTCAATATTAAAGTTTTGTAAAAAGAAGAAGGAACAACTGAATACCAAAGTAAATGACAAAAAGAGACAACAGGCATCTGGAGGTGAATTCACAGGAAATGTCACTGATTAACATCCAGTAGACTCTTACACTGTATATTCAGTTCTACACATATGATGTCTGACAGCTTTTCAGGGTACAAATAGAGCTCGTATTTCTGCACAGATGTATGAAATGTCCCTCTGTACTGAAAGGATTTTATTTTTAGCAAATCAGTAGTTTACTATTGAAGCAAAAGGTTTCAATCAAGCAAATTAGACCTTCATTCTATATGCCAAATTGGAAAAAGAAGCAGAGAGACAAAAAGTTTCTTGTTTGGATGAATTTCCAGATGATGCTATTACAATATTCTCCTCCAGATTTTGCTACGTAGCTACTTCACTCTTCAGTTCAAAAATTATTTCCTCACCATTTTGAATAAACAATTTCTGGTCCTAGAGTCAATGTAATCCCAACTAACAACAACAAAAAAACCCTGTAAGTGCAAAGGTACCTTTAAAGCTGCTATACGCTTCCTTAAACAGTGGACAGCAGTGGAGAATCTTACCCTACTTCTTGTTTATTGATATGGAAGCACTGACCTCTGTAAAAAAAATGTATCTATGACTACAAATTCCCCTAGCAACAACAAATTTCTGGAAGTTGGATCCAGGTAATTCTAATAGACTAAATACAGTTCTGTTGTTAACTGGGGATACACTAATAATTTTTCAACAGTTCTCTATTCATAAAGTAGAAAGTAAAGATGTATGATTATGCCTCAAACAAATGAGAGTTATTATTGCTTATAGAGGTTCAAACGTAATTGTACAGAAATTTATGTCAAAGTCTTACATGGTCTGTTACCTTTGATTTCAGTGCTTACATTCTCAAAAAGCATGTTGTTTCATTCATCCAAGCAATTTTCTCAAATAGTGAGAAGCCACCTGACTTTTTAATTTTATTTTAGCAACACTGGAAATCATTTTTCCATGTCAAGAAAACTGTCATTTTTAAAGTCTTCCTATTAGTTGGGGACAAAAAGTAAATACCTCTGTAAAACAACAAATGCTTTTAAAAACCTTAAAAAATGAAAAACAACTTAAGCGTCTTGTTTAATAATTTAAAACATTTCATATTAAGCTTGACTTTTTATTTTACTGCTTTGAAACAAAACAGTTTCAAAGAAATCATATTTTCATCTAAGAAAGTTCTACTTCCAGTTTTAAAGCAAAGAAAGCATATTTTGAAAGAAAAAAAAAAAAAGTTCAAATATTTTCAGTTATGAAGCTGGATTTTTCCCCTAGTTAATGTTTATTTTCTGACTGAAAGACTTATAACATTTCATTCGAATCCTATGGCTCAAATAACTTTCCAAAATAAATGTTTATATTGTCTTCCTAAATCAGCTGTAGGAAAAATTATTACCAATCCCATCCCTCATCTTCTCAAACTGTACCTGCCATTCCAGTGGAAATAAGTAGTCTTAAAATCCCTTTTCCAGATTTTCATTTTCCTAGAAAATTCTTTTTTCTTTTCTAGACCAAAGAAGAGAATAAACCTCAAATGATTCCACATTTTGAAGTAAGACTTTGCTTACCTGTTAGTTGAAAAAAATGAATAAATTTACCTGAAAGTATAGATTTCATACATCTTTGCCTTCAGTCCATAGAGAGAGGGCAGTCAAATGACATTTGTAACATTTTTCTGTACTTTCAGCAGATGGTGACCCTTAGGTGTGAAGTTACAATTAGCTGTTAAGACTGCACTAGATAAATTACTATCCAAGTTGTACCATACATGACCTTACTCAGTATTATTAAGGATATAGAACTTCAGGAATTATGGCAGAGGCTTGTGTTTATACATAACTTTTGGGTTAACTAAGTGATTTTTTAAAATTATATTTAATCAAACTAATACAAACATCAGTGAGCTAATCTATGTAAAATAAACTTGCTTGTACATGCTCAGGACTGTAAGGATTAATCAGACTCTAAAACTGATAAGTGCCGTTGTACAGTGGCAAAGAGGCCAAGAAATCACACTGATTTACTGTCTAAATGTTGTCTCTCCAAGTCAAGGCTGAAGTCCAGGAGCAAAGGATACTTTGCCTTTTTGCGCCCGGAATGCATATAGTTCCCAAGGATTACATTTAAACAGAGTTTATTAAATAACAAATAAATAAATCACTTAGCATTTATTTAGAAAGTAGTTTTACCAAGATAGTCACATTTCAGAGGATATGATGTTGACTGCAGTTTAAAACAGAATTTAGAGTGCAGATTAAAGGGTGCAAGAGCTCTGAGGACTAGCAAATATTGGGGTGGATTGACTAGTAGGGTACGTAGAACGAATGTATCAAGTTTAATTCTGTATGAATAGTTACATGTGTTATTTTAATTCAGAATATTTGGTAGAACGAAAAATCTGATAGAATGAAAAAGATTCTGCTTGAAAAGGGTTTTACTCAAAATGTAACATTTGTGAACAAGTAGAAGAAAAAATATCACAGAAGTATGGATGCAACTTTAACTTCAGCTTTTCAGGGCAATATTGTTACAACATTTTATTTGCAGAAGAGACAACCACAAGATGGCTCCTTTCATACTACGCTAGCTAGAACGGAAACCTATTCTGATAACGTAGGCTGCTTCATCTTTTCACTCTTTTTCACGAAGAATTTAAACACCAGGCACCATCCTCTCTTACAAAAGATGGTGCTATAATTGCGTGATTAAATCCCAGTTTAGAGAGGAGCATGCTCTCTCTTGAATGAGTAAGGACTAAAACCCTCAAACACAGCATCTAATCTCACTGAACAGGTTGAGGGTTTCAAGAACACTTGCCAGGCTCAGAAACAGACGTTTCACACACTTCACCTTTCTCAAGATTTTTGTTTGTTCTCTTTGTAAGAGGATACGACATTTTTTCCCTTTATTACTTTTTTTCCCATGGAAAGATTTCCAATTACTGAATTGTAAAATTATAAAATGGTTTATTACCTCCACATCTGGGTAAAAGCAGTCAATTCACTGATTTGTTTGTTTCATTTAACATTTAAATAAAAATTACATATATGCTTCAAGCTTCCATCCAAGTACAAATCAAAACAGTACATAGAGTAATTACAGAAATGTTGTTCTTAACATAGGAAAGTTTGTTTGGTGTGAAAGGTTTATTATGCCTAATGGCACAGACTCCATTCCACGAAGTATGGTATGAATATGGTCTGAATTCCAGGAATCACAATGTGCAATGCCCCACGGTATCTTTCCTCTGGATGCAAGAGATGAAATTTTTGTGCAGTTCTTAGCTTTCCTTAAATCTCAAAATGCTGCAGAGCACAACTCAAGTAACACATACAGGTTGGTTCCCCCATCTCTGAACCGCAGGAAGCTACTCACCATTGCAAGGGCGGGAGACAGCATCTCTAATAAAATATCAGGAGGAATTCAGGGAGTCATCATGTGAATTACTTAAAGAGCAACTTGAGCAACACTCCTCCACACATACATGCATTTTTTCAGATGAAAGATCATTCCTGAATGTAAGTACTCAGGAATTCAGTTTTATATTCATCCTAAATGTAAAGACAAATGGAAACATCATGAGCCTACCTTTTTTTTTTTTTTTTTTAAGACAAGGACATTGAAGGACCTTTCTATTTCTGTCGTTTAGACTCATTATAAATGGAAATGGTTTGATGCCGATTTCTTACAAAATTATGTTTTGTTTTGTCTTTTACTACAGTGCTGGTATTTTGTCTCTCAAGAAACCTTAACTTTCAGTTAAACCTGGTAACAGAATGTGGAAAAACGAAGGACAGTTTGTCAATAAGCCAAAAAGTATAATTAAATCCTTTGCTTGTTAGGCACTAGACCTCTGTTAAGCATGGCCCAGATGAGTCACATGTATCAGGAAGAGAATAGTTTCGTGGAAGCAGAATTGACAAAGCCTTATGATGAATAAGGTCACTCTTCCCGGGCTCATAAAAGATGGCAGCTTTACAACTGTAGCATAACAAATCTGTTTTTATTTATTACCCACAAAATCACATCGTTTCCTAAGTAGTGAACTTTTTTTAAAAAGGCTTCTTTATGCATGAGTAAATATTTTTCTAATGAAATCTTGATATGTCTTGCAACCCAACCCTAGTTTGTTTAATAGTGAGATAGCTTTCTCCAGGGAAAGCAGTAAGAAATGGGGGATGGGAAAGGGAGAAATTGGCTCTGGCTACAACGAGCAGCTGCTCTTTGCTACTTGCCTGCAATGGAGTAATACATCAGTAATTATTTGAAAGTCAGACAGATTCCCTGCTTTCCTTGCCAGACAAAACTCTGAGAACTGAAGACTGGAAAGGAGGATAAAGGACTTTCAGTTTACTGTTTTTCCACTCACGGCTTTTTTTTTCCATGTTAGCAGCTACTGCTGCTATTAATTTTCTGGTCTTTGTGCCCTGAGAGGCCTCACACACTATGCAAACTTAGTTTTAGCACTTGAGCACTAATGCTTTTATGTTTATTAAATTAACTTTTACAAAATGTTCCAGCTGTTTCTACCATTAACTTCCATCCAAAAGAATAATGTTTATTTCCTATTCTGTTTTAGGAATGATCGCAACAAAACAGTTGGTCTTCATGGAAGAAAGGTGAAAATAGCAAAAAAAGCTACATAAGAAAACATATTTCGAGTGGTACACCACTCAGCTGTGGTTTTCCGTGCAACCAGAAACAGGAAGTAAACCTAATCTTTGAACTATTCCCTGAAGATGATGAATCAGACTCTATTTACACTGGGAAAATGATGGAAAGTTCCTCACCGTTGCTAAAACAAATTCATGGCATTTAAAGAAATGTTACATTTTCATCACGGTTCACATAGTTCCAAAATAGAATTGATAATGAGTAATGTCTGAATTAGTTTGTCCTTTTGCAAAATCCCCCTCTTAGATTCCCGTTAGGTAAACAGAAGGAAACACAATTAGCTAGTGTAACGGCCCACTGACCCAAAACTGGACTTGGGCAGCAAGGAATTCATTACCCAACAACCTCCTGCAAAGACAGGCTGTTTTAAGGGGTTTGGGACCAGATAAAATGTGAGGAACTTGTGCAACTAGGACCATCAATGCAAATTATATTTATGGAGGATCTGTTTGTCAGAACATAGGTGCCTAATGTAGCCTAAGAAGCCTGTGGACTTCCAGGATAGGTTAAGTCTGCACAGGCACGGCAGGGGACCTGCATAAACTGATCACTTTCTGCTGCAGTAGCAGCTGAATACATGGAAGAATACTCTTGGGCATCTCAAATGGCACTAGACTCATATGTACGAGCATCTAAATAAAGCCCTAAATGTTAACCAATGCAAGCTTGCCATAGCAAGGAAGGAGGGATTTGAAAGCTACTATGTATTCAATGAAATTCTAAAGCAGGAGGGCAGGAGGAGAGGGTTGTGTGGTTTTGTTGTGGTGGTGGTTTTTTGTTTGTTTGTTTGTTTTTTAAGAAAAATACCTAACATCATTCTGCATGAGTTGTCATGAAATGCTCCATCTTCAACCCGTCTGCAAAGAAAAATGGGCAAATATAATTTATTTGTATCAGAATGGCAAAGAGAGGACACTGAGTACATTACACAGTTGTGTAAAAGAGCAAATAATTTTTCACAAAACACTTTAAAATAATTTATTTAGTATCTGAATGTATGCTTACTAGACTCTATTGAATATTCAAGAAGTCGTCATTTACAGACTATTTTCTTTCTTAACCTTTAGCCAAAAGAGAACAGAAAAGCAAACTTAGCTAAAATAAAACCAATCTCTTCCTCCACCCTGCCTTGCCTATAAGCTCTTCCGTGTCTTTTTCTGTTTCTTTCTTAAGGGAAAATTAGTTCTGTTGCACTCCTCAACAAAACATAAGACCCACTTCCTTGGACTGACAGAAACTGAAATAAAGCTTCTCACTTCCCTTATAAGACCAGGAATAGAACTGAGGACAAAATTAATGCAAATAGGCCTGCAAATAAGGTGTGTTTTTTTTTCTGAAATACACAAAAATATGGGTGACTAAACATAGTGGATGAACACTTCCAAGTCATAAAAATTAGGAACATATTTTGTTGTGTATATAATACAGTAAGCATACTAGTTATTGTATTCCGTTAAAGAATTCTAGTTTATAAAACACACTAAATGCTAAAATCTGTCTTCAGACAAACCAGAAAATGCAATGAACCTGACACGTTGTTATATATTAATACTTCCTTTTTTTTTTTTTCATAAAGGAGTGTAAATTGCAGTTTAACCCATGACCGTCAATTTCCTGACTTACTCTACATGCACACAGACCGTAACAGCAGCTATATATGTCAGGGAAACCACACCCATCATCTAGAAAGAAGTTGGAACCACATACAGATTTATATTCTCTTTACCTGAACTTTTGCACAGAAAGATTGTCAAAAATACGTTTAAGACTTGTACTGCTCAGTACAGAGGCTAACGAGGATAATGATAGAGAAAAGAATGAATTACAATGTCATTGGAATGAAGTGTAAAAAAAAAAAAAGTTAAAACCAGAATTCCCATGTCCCAGTTTCACAACATATGACAGCAGTTAAAGAAAACATTTTTAATTACAATTTAATGAAATTTCAATTAAAATTAATTATCCTATGAAGCCCATTGCCAAAATATATCACAGAAGTCAATAGGAAAGCAGAACATTAAAAATGACCAATTTTTATATTTTAATGGATAATTAATCACAATAAACAAACAAACAGAGAGACAGCTATGACTCTCCAAATTATATGCAAACTACAAACTGATTAAGGAACCAATATCATACGGTGATTACTATGGTTGTCTGTTTTGGAATATCTGGTGTAGATGACTAGCAAGGAAATAAAAAAGGTTGACCTCATAACAAGGAATCTACTCATGAAACTTGAGATCAGAGAATCCCAGAATGGCTGAGGTTGGCAGGCACCTCTGGAAGCCACCAGGCCCAAGCCCTGCTCCAGCAGGGCCACCCAGCGCAGGCTGCCCAGGCCCATCTCCAGGCGGCTTTGGAAGGCCTCCAAGGAGGAGGCCCCAGAGCCTCTCTGGGCAGCCTGTGCCAGGGCTCCTCACCCGCACAGCACAGAAGTGCTCCTGGTGCTCAGAGGGAGCCTCCTGGGTGCCAGTTTGTGCCCAGCGCATCTGGTCCTGGCACCGGGCACCTCTGACAAAAGCCTGGCTCTGTCCGTCCTCTCTGCAGCCTCCCCTCAGGCATCGATGAGATCCCCCTGAGCCTCCCCTTCTCCAGGCTGGGCAGTCCCAGCTCTCAGCCCCTCCTCACAGGAGAGCTGCTCCAGGCCCTCCATCATCTTGGTGGCCTCCCTTGGACTCTGTTCAGTATGTCCACGGCTCTCTTGTACTGGAGGGCCCAGAAGTGGACACAGTGCTCCAGAAGTGGCCTCACCAATGCTAAGTGGAGGGGAAGGATCACCTCTCTTGACCTGATGGCAACATTTTGCCTAATGTGACCAAGAATACAGTTAGCCTTCTTAACAGCAAGGGCACATAGCTGGCTCATGTTCAACTTCTCGTCCACCAGGACCTCCAGCTCCTTTTCTGCAGAGCTGCTTTCCAGCTGGGTGGCCCTTTTCCTTGTTAACTTCATGACATTCCTGTCAGCCTGTCGGGGTCCCTCTGGATGGCCACGCGGCCCTCTGGTGAGTAAAGATGCCTGAGCTCAGTTCCACAAGCAGGATTTCTGCATGTTGCTGTTAAAGCCACTTCCCCTTGCAGTATTACACTTCCCATTTTTAAGAGGTATAACAGCACACGACTATCTTGCAGGCAGTGCTGGAAAGTAAATACGTTAATGACAGTGTCTATAAGGAAATTAGACAGACCACTGTCTTTATTTGGTATGGCAGTTTCCACATGCCAGTAAGAGACAAAAACCACATGCAAATCTTGAATATGAACCTTTAGTAACGCAATATTTAATTTTTGCTCATCTTCCCTATAACCCAAGTTTTAAATATTCATCACTTTCTATGACAGTTATAAACAATACACGAGTGACTATAAATGTCAGTGCTTATACACAGCGCAGTGAAAAACAGCTTGCCTGTTTTCAAACTAAGAAACTGTTTTCTTTAATACCAGCCATTCTGGTAATGACCATTTTTATAACGTAAGCTGTTGGTTTTTTCCTTCCTTCTTTCAACTGCTCTATCCTATGGTACCTTTATTATTTAATCTCAAAACAAGTCAAATGGTTAGCATCTGCCTAGAGAAGTTTGATATGGGAAAAAAAATCCACATAACACAGAAAGAGAAGTGTATATCAGATGGTAAACTCTCAGAACTTGTGAAAGCTGGGGCCAGATGCAGCATCAGCTGAACGTTTTTGAAAGGCAAAGGACCAGGTACTGAACTGAAAATTGCTGTAGCTGGAAGCACTCCCTCCCCTGGACAAAGCACTGAGCTTTTTTGTGCTTCAGGGTAACCAGCTATAAAAGGGCTCATTTGTAATTCACCCTCCTCTACACATTATTCTGAGATTTATAACTTGACAGCCTTGTAGAAACGTAGTATTTTATTTTGGTGAAGTACACATATAATAGCTAAAAGGTGTTTAATGATCAATTTCACTTGATATTAAAGAAAAGCCTTTAAAATTGTTTAGGCCTCTTGGTACTTTTACCAAAAGTTGATTTGTATCTTATTTGCCCCCAGACATAATTCCTGGCTTACACCATTTAATAGCGTTTACTGAAAAAGAAATATCCCTCGATTTCGGGGGGTAAATGAATGTACTTGGATTTACGCAAACAAATTACCATCAATTTAAGTTTACTACTGCCTGAAAAGTATCTCACGAGTACTTTCGACAGAAAATAATTAGGAGCAACAAACAAAAGTTTCCTAAGGTTTCTGTGGAGTCAGTTACTCAAGGACTGGTTTCAAGTTGCAAGCAAAAATTTGGCACCATCCCTCGAATCGGCCACTAATGAAATTATCCTTTGTTTTGCAACCCATTATGTAGCACAAACCCATAGCAATCTCCAAGCGCTGGAGAGCACTGAAATTAGCCAGAATGCACTTTCTGATGGGGATGTGGTGTGAAAACAACGCCATACCTATATATCCTATACCCCCATGGCAGGGGAGTGGGACTAGGTGGTCTTTAAGGTCCCTTCCAACTCGAGGTGTTTCGTGATCCTATATATTTGGGACTAGGTGATCTTTAAGGTGCATTCCCACCCAAACCATTCCGTGACCCTATATATTGGGCTGGCAGCTCAGCACCCACACGAGCAGCCCCTGTGAGATGGCGGGGGCCGCTAGGGGTCGATGAGGCACGGTTTTACCGCAACCTGCTTCTGTGAGTGCTCGGGGCGGTGGGGGGCGCGGATTTTGTGGGGGAATTTTGAAAGGGAAGGGAAGGGGGGGCCGAGAAGAGGAGGTGAAGGGATGAGGGTAGAACGCCGGTTGTGCCACCGAGCGCCCTTCCCGCCTCGCCCCCGCCTGGCGCCTTCCCGTCCCCGCCCTTGAGGGGCGGCACCGGCCGCGGGTGCCCGCCCCGCCGCCTTTGTGCTCGGTGCCTGACGGCCGCCGCCGCCGCTCCCAGCCCGCTCCTTCCTTCTCTCCCCCTCCTTCCCGCTCCCCCTCCCCTCGCCCCCAGCGCCGCTTCCCCCTGCCCTGCCTCGCTTCTCCTCGCCTCACCCTGCCCGCCATGTCGCTGGGCGCCGGCCCCGAGGCGGGTTTCTCCAGCGAGGAGCTGCTGACCCTGCGCTTCCCCCTGCACCGCGCCTGCCGCGATGGGGACCTGCCCGCCTTGTGCGCGCTGCTCCAGAGCTCGCCCCGCTCCGACCTGGCCGCCGAGGACTCCTTCTACGGCTGGACGCCCATCCACTGGGCCGCGCACTTCGGCAAGGTGGGGCCCGGCCGGGGGAAGGGAAGGGAAGAAGGGACGGGAGGGATGGAGGAGGAGGAGAGGGATGGCGCCAGCTCCTCTCGCGCGCAGCGCATCGCGGCGCCATCTTAGCCCCTTGCGCGCCCGGCCGGGAGGCGCCGCCGCCCCGCTCCCCTCAGGGCACGGCCGGGGCGAGGGGCAGCGGGCGGCGGCCACCCCCGCTAACCCCTTCCCCTTCTCCCCGTGCCTCGTTGCTTTGCCTGCAGAGTCTTGTCGTGGTGGCCCTTGCCGTCGTCAGGCGCCGCACCTGGAGGCTGCTTTGTTGTGTGCGTCGCGGCCGCCTCGCTGGGAGCTGGGGCAGAAGATGCTTGTGCCCCTGGGGCAGCCCTCGGCGCGAAAAATGAACGGCGGTGTGCACACGCACGTGTGCGAGAGCGGAGTTAACCGCCCTGTTGCCAGGCGGATAAAAATCAAAACATAAAAAGCAGCCACGCTGAGCCGTAGGTGTTGTTTCTGGATGCCACAGGCAGCTCCGTATTTAGGTGAAGGGTAGAGTTTACGCGGCCCGGAGTTTGCTTGGCCTGAAACCTCTCCCTTCAGCCCCGTGAGAACCTTACGTGATCTTTCTAAGCCCGGGGGCAGCGGCTGAAGCCTGCTAGATGAGGTTTCTGGTGTCATTACAAAATAAATGAGTTTATAAATAGCCTTTATTGGATTGACACACTCAAATAGCTGTTAATTCCCATTTTCAGGAAGGGGCAAATGGGAAAAGCCTGCTATCCACATTTTTCCTAACCACCTTTCTCCTTCGAATTATCTTTACCTTCAAATCTGAAGATGAATGGTATCTTAATTTCTTCACTTTACATATGCTTTTTCTATTTATAATGCTATGAGTGTTCCAGCCTGTGCAGAATTCAGGCCTGGAGGGTGTGTTTTTTTTCCTCAGCGATGTCTGTTTTCTGATTTTTGAGGGCCTTTTGTTCTTGTTCTCCCTCCCATTCACAATATATTTCTATTTATGTATTGATTGTCTGCCAGGGAAGGAAAATGAACGTACTTAGGCGGACATAATGCAAGTACATTAAGAGATGGATTTTGTACAGCAAGTGATTTGATCTGCGGTACCCAGCAAACATTTTAGAAACACGGCCGAGTAATCCTACAGTCTTAAAAAAAAAAAAAAAAAAAAAAAAAAAAACACTACAACAACAAACAAAAAACACCCTTCTCTGTATTCAGAAGCTAATCTTCTATGTTCAGAAATGGAGTACCATAAATTTTGTCCTGAAGTAAGCTCATACAAAAAGTGCAGATACTGATTTGGCATCAAGGCTTTCTGTCTGTCTTGCATTTATGATTCCCGTTTCCTTTAACCGTTATCATAGGAATTTTTGTGCGTGCACGTGGGAGTCTCGCTTTTGTCCTTCAAGCGTGTGTTTTGTTTTGTTTTCCTTAAGTATTTTTAGCTTCTTACCAGCCGTGCTAGGATATGAGAGTTCTTGTGTACGTTCTATTCCCGCTGTTCGCTTCTTGCAAGAGACTTGCAGAAAAAGTTGCTGAAGGGAACAAGTCGGTTTGCAAGCTACTGTATTTGCTGTGTTTATTCTTAGGTATCCTCATCAAATTTGGTTTGTGGTGTGTTTTCTTTTTGTTGTTGCTGTTGCATGTGAAATGGGCAGGAGCATTTTTCAAGTGAAATGAAACTTGCAAAGATGACACAGGCTACAAACGTTTCGATATCACCTTGCATATATTTCTTAAAAAAGTTTTGTGGCAGAGGCTAGGCAGCTTCAACGTACGAAAGTCATCTGCGCATTTTACAGTCTTGTTAGGTAATGTTTTTCTTTGAGGCAGAGACTGCAACAGAATCCCAGAGTGGCCGAGGTGGGCAGGCACCTCTGGAGGCCGCCTGCTCCAGCAGGGCCACCCGGCGCGGGCTGCCCAGGACCACGTCCAGGTGGCTTTTGAAGGTCTCCAAGGAGGAGAACCCCCACCATCATTCCCGTTCTCAGTCACCCTCACAGTGAAAAATGTGTTCCCTGACGTTTGGGCGGAACCTCCTGTGTTTCAACACACTTGAAAAGTTCCAGTATTGTAATTGGATCTCAGACTTGACTTACTTTGTGTTCATTTGGCGTAGTCATAAATCAACCTTTCACAAGCTAACAGGCGATTGCCAAAAGTGAAACAATAGCTGCTTTTAGTGGACACCCATATGCATGTCTTTATGTTCTTATTCATGTTTATTGATTTTATCTTTTCAAATTAAGACTGATCATAATTGCAAATGGAAAGTTTTTCTGCCTCTTAAAGTATCAGGGTCTTAAACTTTAACTCCAAATGAACATTTCAAAAATTACTGAACAAGATTTTTTTGCTGCGGTGGTGGTTCTTTGTCGTGCTAGATTTTGTGGGGTTTGCACTTGGTTTTCTTTGCCTGCAAGAAATTAAATGGCAGCAGAACTTCGTTGCTGTTCTGGTATAGGACACTTCAGCAGCATGGTCCATCAGACACAAATGTTTTTAACTGCATCTCTGTAGGAGACTGAAATGACGAAACTGATTCAGCTATTTTTGGGAAGAAGTACTTGTGGAACAACTTGCCGTGAGCAAGTCCAAAACAATTCCTACACATACACATGCATGTGCACAGAACATCAGTCTAGGGTTGGTGACTTTTAGCAATCTATGGATATTACTTCACTTCTTTCACAAGCAGAATGTAGAGGAAAGTCCCCCTTACATCAGAGGACAATGCAAAATCACTTACAAATAAAGCTGTAGAACTGCCTTCCTGCACACAGTTGCAGATGCCCTGCAATAGGGAAGTAGCAACAAAAGTAAGTTCCATTGGAGATGAATATGCAAAAAGATAATAGAGCTTTTTATTGGGGAAATAACTGATCTAATACCAGTCAACAAAAACATAATATCTTAATACTAAAAAAAGGAAAGACAGTATTTGTGAATAATTATATAGCTTACTATGAAACATACCTGTAGACCTTACAATCAATAATTAAAATACCAACAGTGACCATTAAAAATAGTAGGTAAGAATTCCTGGTTGCAATATGTGATGTTATGGTGACAGTATGGAGCTCTGTCCATCCCCATCTGCCCCCCACTTCCTTCCTTCTGGAAGATAGTAGAGATCATAGATGGTAGCATGTCCAAATGTACTTGCCATGTTGGATATCTGTGGTGGAGTTTCCATTTTCAGGGTATTCCCTCACTGCAGAGAAGTACTTATATCCTGAGAAGTAAATTAATTCCCATTAGAGCTGCTGTGTTCAAATTGGAGTTAATTATATAGTGCCCTAAATTACACTGATGTTATGCAGATTTTTGAGAAGATAGGTCAGAATGTAAAATCGTTAAAAAGCTACCAGAGAGGTAGAAAATAAAGGGTTTGTGTTTAAAGAAAAAGTCACTGTTGATTCACTTTGTTTTATGCTTACCTTAATTTCATTTTTAACTGCTCGCACGTGTATTTTTTGCTTCCTTTGATTATATCTACTGGCTTGTGCTCTTCTCCTACTCTTATTTTTGCCGTTTGGCTGTTTACATTAAAGGAAGCAAAACAGTAGTAAGTACATTCTGTTTCTTCTGGAACAAAAGTAGTACAGATAAAGCACACGTTTCTTCCTTGGTATCGTGCCAGAATTGTGGCCTATATGGAGGCTTGTCCGTTGTCTCCGTTAAATCAGTTTAACCTCCAATTTAGGTATAATGATACAGTGGAAAATACCTTCTGAAATGTTATTCAATGAAAACGGACTTCCGTGTCCTAATCTAAAACATAAGTATTCTGGTGGGGTATTGTCCTTAGGTATGTTGTCTTTTTCTATTCACAGAATAATTTGCCTCATTTTTCAGTAGCGTAGAAAGAAGCAGGCTTTTCTGACAGCCATGATGCAGAAGAACCCTGCTTCGGCTTTTAATGGGATGAAATGTTATCTTCATTGTTAAAACCCCGTAGGAGATGGAGAGGGGGAGATACAAGGGAAAAGAAATTAAACATGAAGTTAAAAATTTAAGCACAAAGTCCACGGTGACGCATAGCCATTTTATAAAGCAGATTCAAACGGTGCAAGATGACACGGGTGCACCAGTTCCAATATTTTTCCCCTTGCAATTGGCAAGCCATGATGTCTGTATAATTAGGGAAGTTGATGCAGCCCAGTTTCTGTAGAGGAAATATTCTTTCCTGAAGCTGCAGTGCTTTTCTGAAAGCGTTTTCAAATTAATTCTATTGAAAGATTATTGTTTTAAAAACTGTCTGAATTTTACTTTTGCTTGCAGTTATAGTAGAGAAACATCTTGGTATAGCTGGTGCTTTTTCTATCGCATCATTTGTTAATGATTACAGTAATGATTACAATTATTAGTAATCATTAAGGGTTAGCAGCAATATTGGTGTGCGAACTTCTAGACACGAAGGAAAGCCTTAAGGGTAGCAAACACAAAAATTATTTGGGTAATTTAGCATTGGAATTACAAACTATCTTACACCATTTTTACTGTATTTTTTTGTGTGTGTATATATATGCATTTTTTTTCTTTTTTTTTTCAGCAAACTTACTTGTTTGCTTTTGAAAAGAAACCTTTTTTCTTTGGTGATGTTGAAATTTATGGAGCTAGAGCTGTTAGCATTGTGAAATTTCAGTTCCCCTCCCTCTTGGACACTTAATTTATGGTATGTTAATGGTAGTTTTATGTCAGGTCCATTACTGTCCAAAAAAAAAGTGGTTTTGTATATGCTACAGGATAGAGTTTGAATGCATTTGTTTGAACTATACAGGGAAAAAATACAGCTGAAGTGAACAGTGTGTCTGAAAAACTAACAGTGGTTGATCCTGTTCATGTAACTCATCGACATCAGGAAGTTACAGATTAAAAAAAAAAAGACATTGTACAGAGGCAGAGAAGGACCTGAAATTGTGATGTTCGTGCCTCTATCCGTAATCAAGCTGCCAGCTTACTTTTTGATGCTTTTTCAAAACTTCTTTATGAACAGATTATTCCCTAGCAGTCCTATAGCTAATAAACATTTCCTTTAACTATGCGAGACAGACCAGGAGATTGTCATTTTACGTGAAGCAATGCCCCGAGTCAGTGTGGAGTTCCTTTGTTGTACTGTCGCATGCGTGTGCGGGCGGGGGGGTGTTTGTTTTTTGACCACAATAAATGGAAGCCTAGACTAAACTGTTTGTTTTTTAGCATAGTGCGTTCCTTTTCCTGTCAACAGAAGGGCAATGTTACTGTGTGACAGGAAAAGAGCTCTGTTTTTTTGACTATTTTTGAAAGTTGAGGTCATCATGGCTGCAGTTTGCGCAGCTTCCACAAATGTTATGTTGCAAACACTTAAATATAGTAGCTGGATATCGGATACTTCTGGTTAGCAGGACAGCAAAATAAGTCAGAATATAGTGTGGCAAAATACTCTTTTTCCTTTTTTTAAAGGAAGGAGCTTTGCTGGTTTTGGTATTGCCACAGACATGCATACTGTTTTTAACAATTCTTCAGCTATAATAGCAGGAAAGCAGTAAACATAACGTATTTCATGTATAGATTTAGCATAGTATTAACGATATTGGTTATTAATAATCAGGTTCTGTCACTTTCAGAAAATATTAAAGAAATTTAAAATCTTTCTTGCATTTTCTGGTTTACTTCTCTCTGAACTCTCCTGAAAATAGGTCCGCGTATCTCCTAACAACACTTTTGTTTTGGCAAACGTTAGCTAATAATGTCTGTTTAGTATCACGTTTGCAGCTTTGCCAGATCAGAAACTTTCTGCCTAACAAAAGTGAGCCAAGTAGCTCTTGTGGTTAACTCTGAGGTATTACTTGTTCTCTTCCCCACCCCAAAAATTAATGTCAGAATTCAATTTGGGGGACGAGAATTTAGGATTTTTCAGGTACAATCTGTGGCTGAGGGTGGCAGGAATAAGGAGGAAGGGGAAAATCCAGTGTTAATGTTCTCTCTTGTTTTGTGTCCACTTAGTTTCGATAGTAAGTTTAGCTTTTTGGGGTTTTATTTATTTAGCATGTGCTAATTGTGTCATAGCATATCTGTGTAATGTTTTTTGGGTTTTATTCCCTCATGTCTTTAAAGCTGGAGTGCCTAATACAGTTAGTAAGAGCCGGAGCTTCTGTAAATGCCAGTACAACACGTTTTGCTCAAACACCAGCCCACATTGCTGCTTTTGGAGGACATCCACAGTGCCTGAATTGGTTGATTCAAGTGGGGGCCAACATAAACAAACAGGTATGGCTTAATGTGTATTTCATGTCTGCATATAATTTTGGAAGAAGTGTCTCGGTCCCTTTTTACAGTGTATATGATCCCTATGTTCACATACAGGTAAAATAATTTTAACATCCCCTGAAGTTAAATAACTTAATTGTTGGGTACAGGGCTTTGTGATTATTGTACAGGTGTAGGACTAATAATTGTCTTAGGCCACTAAAGGGTTGGAGAACATTTGGTTTAGGAGCTGACATCTTTCTCCCTGAACAAAATGGTACCACGCTGCTCTGATGCTGGCAGCATTACCAAATGCTCTGATATTTTAATGCATCTTTAGGGGAAGGAAAAAGAGACTAGTGAGAAACATCTTACTTAATATGTAAGAATTGAAAAAATGAGCCAGTGAATTTGCCACTACCTACAGAACCATGAGACCTTTGTGGTCCTTGATGATTTAGTCATATGTCTAACTAGTAAAATCTAGTAAGACATGATTTATTTTAAGATGCATTTGGTTGCGTACTTTTTTCTTTCTTAGATTATTTCCAAAGCTTTTCTAGTAATTTCCTGCAAGTAGATTAGAAATATGTACTTGACTATCAAAGAGAGAATGGGGGGTGTTTGTTTTTTAATTGATAGTTTCCCATTACTGTTACCATGGGTATAGATACCAATTTATTTTGTAGTATAGAGTACATTAATATAGTAAAAAAGCATGTAAAGGACTGTTACACTCTGGTATGGTAACAGAATCAAGTGCTTAAAAACATGCATTTGGAGAAAATGTTTCCAGTACTGAACGGATCTATTATGTGTGCTGTGCATACATAATGTGTTCCCTTAAAAACAGTACTTAAAAATATGATTCTTTATGTCCTATAAGAGTAATTATTACTAGAGCATATGCATTTACTAAAACTGTAGTACAGCACAGCATCTGTAAAATCTCTGTTCTGTTAAACTTACATCATACTTTTCCTAAAATATTTAATGGCCAGACTGTTTTAAATGCAGTAGAGTTAAGCTAAGACTGCTGAAGAACTTGAACTTTTGCCTTTCTAGAGTTGTTTTTATATATATATTTTTTTTAAGTTATGCAAAAAAATAAGAAATGGGGAAGTTTGTGTTGAGTTTTCAGAAAAGAAGGCTGGTGCATTGAGAACAGCTGTGAGACACCAGGAGAATTATAGAAACAATGAAGGTGACTGGATGCAGAGGCTATAGATCGCATCTTCTCCTTGATACCTGACAAAAGTAACTTACACAATAAGTTATTGCTGCATAGTGGTAGAATCATCAGAAGAGAAAATACAAGAACTAGAAATGCATCTGGAGCCCAGGTAAGAATGTAAAGAAACTGTGATTAGAGAGGAAACATGGCATGCACAGAATAAAGATGTACAGATATCTGCTAAATGAGAAGAGAAGAATGAATGAAAATGAATGAATGAGAAGAATGAAAGTTTCCCGCTAAGAGGATAAAGAGAAGAACTGACCAGTGAGGTTGAAATGGAGTTGAAGAACAAGCTTACTCTCCTGGAACATCTAGTGGGTGAGGTTATAACGCAGAAGAAAGTGGTAGCTAGCCCCCAACAGAAGAGGAGAGGAGTGCAGAGAGAACTCTCCATGGGCTGAGGGCAACATGCAGATGATTGTGAGGGAAAGCAGAAGGCAGTGTGACACATAGTTAAAAGTAGACTGGTAACTCACTCCATCTTAGAGAGGGCTAGTCTTAGTGACTAGCCAGTGACTCAGGAGTCTTTATAAATCTATGGCCTGTCATGAGACCAAATCTAAATAATAGGAAGACCTAGGAAGACTTCAAAAGGCAGATTTAGATACTGACAGGCAAAGGGTGCCAACATAGACAGTACTGAGAGCTCATGCTGTGGAACCCTTGTATGTTGTTGATTGCAGTAGTATCAAATTACACTTGTATAAAAAACTTTTTTGACCCACAAAATATTAATTGAGCATACAAGAAGAGGTATTTTAGATCTGGTTTGATAAAAGAAGAAATCTGGTTAATTAAAAACGACAGTTGAAACAAGAATAGCTCTTTGTTAAGATGTAGCTGGTCAGTCACACTGGTTTCACGTGCACGAGCACTCAAAGCTAGACAGCGTACCTTTGTGACACCTACAGCAAAACAACCCACAGATACCTTGGAATGTTTCGCACACGAGTATGTAAAGCACAGTGCATGCTTTGCTCTCCCCAGTTCCTTCCAGATGTTTATTGAATTGCAGTCAAAATCTACTATTCTTGTTTGATTTGCACTGCTTTATAAGTGATTCTAGTTTCTTATTTAATTTCCAAGCTCTTTCAGGTGATTATCTAGGGCTTCCACCCACACTTTTGAGCTTTTGGAGCACTATTTCCTGATGTGTATTTTGTTTATTCCTTCCAGCTCGCTGACTGATGCTGTACTTCAGACAGACATAGTCACTGGCTAATGCTTGTGTGAGGACAAGTGTTCCATGGACACTGGATACAAAACACATGCTGAGAAAGATCTGGGAATACTTGATATTTAAACTAGTAAAAGTTTCCTTCCAAACTGACTCCTGGTCACTGGCTACAGACTAACCAATCACCTCTGGAAAAAGAAAAGGATAGCTTCTGAAAAGGAATCTCCTCAAGTCTCTCAATCCTAATGTAAACCACTGGTACTCGGTAGAACTTGCATACATGCTTTCTCATATCTGCCCTGAGGTATTGTAGCCCATGCTGCCTGCCCTGAAGTTTAGGAAAACATTAAAATGATTATCTCAGTGCTGGTGACAGTTGCCCGGGATCTTTCTCGGGCAGCAGCAATGAACGACAAATGCTGAAAGCTGCTTGTCCCAACTGTACCTTGCTCTCCAAAATAAATTCTGTGAGTATATCCCATGATGTCCAGCCTTCTCGTATAACTGTATGTGCTGGCTAGAATCATGTCTTTTTTTTTTTTTCTTCCCCTGATTGGTGGGCAGTTCTTACCCCCAGTCCCTCACCTCCCTGAGGGTCACCATAAACATTCAGAGAAAGCCAAATTGCCAAGCAATATTCCTGCCTGTTTCTACCTGCCACCGCGTGCAGGAGAGTCTTATTTCTTTTTATATTCAGTGAGCAGTGCCTGCTAATAGTTCTTAATATTGTGAGACAAGACCTGCATTTAGCTTCCTGCCTGCTTTAGTACACTCTGACAGTGCAAAGCAATTACACTGCTACTTCCATGAAGTTTTTGATGTTTTATCCTTGTCACAATGCAGACTGATTCTGTGCTGCTGTGCATATTAGCATCAGATAATCATGAATTTTTTCTGATAAAAAGCCTGTTGCTTCATTTAAATATATTTTCCATCTGACCTCAGCATATCAAATGTTTCTACTGTATGTTGCCTTCGTTGATTGGCCAAAAAACAAACAAAAATAATCATGTGGCCTGCCTTGAAGGGGAATGATAAGAAATATTGCATCCTTACAGGTGATGTTAACTTACTTTTCATGCTGCCAGTTACCATAATTTGGTAGTGATGGCAGACAGATTTAGGAGGGGTTAGACTACCCAAACTCACAAGAACTGTAAACCCCCTAATATCCTTGGTGGGGAGGAGAAAAGACTCATTCCTTTTGTGTGATAGGTTGTCTAAAATATAAAACTACATGCATTTTGGACTAAAGCCAGATAAATAGAAACATTCCATCATTTCTCATCTATACTGAAAATCCAGAAGGAGAAACCACCATGAATTCAAAGCAAATTTTTAGCGAAGAATGAGGAAAAATGTTCCATCTTCTCCTGCTTCTACTTTCTAGCTTCAGGAAGGACAGAGCGCTAGGTCTAAGAAGTCTGAACACTTTCTGGAAGTGTGATCAGTTGATAGACTTTGATATTCAGTCAGCTGAGTAAGAAATGGCACTGGCTTTTATTTCTTGTCAGGTAAAATAATGCTGTGTCTTGGACATTGATAGTGCATACATAGTTAAAAGCCTTCAGTGTAAATGTTCATGGGGACATTTTAAGAAGAAAAACGTACAGGTAAGTAACTTTTAGATGAAAGAGGAATAAAAGTACCAGTGAGTGAGATTAATTGAATTATATTCAGGCACTTGGAGAAGAAAATAGGAAGTTTGCGCAAAGTTGAACTGGAAGATCTTAAGGCCAACAGAAATGTATATCCCAAAATTGAGGAAAAATGCTCTAGACTGAACTGGATAAATACAAATATAGATATTTGTATAGGGGACTTGGAATAAGCAAAGAGTTTGAGAGAGGTTTAATTTGTAGAGGAAATGTCTGAGGCTGAGCAGCATAGTGATGAAATGCAAGCTGAGATTTACTGAAGAGAATTTAAGCCAAAGATATGAAAGACCCAGGCATGTAAACAAAAAGAGTAAGGAAGGAAGAGCAAGATACCTATTCAGTAAAATGAAAATAGTCAAATGTAATCCAGCCATGACCCCAAGCTTAAAAAAAAAAAAAACAACAAAAAACCTGCCTTTGTCTTTCCAAAAGGAAAGTAGTGCTCCTCCAAGGGAAAGGAGGAAGACATGGCTTGACAGTGGCAGTGAGTTGCAAAAAGTGACTGTGCCTGTGATGCCATGTGACACTTTGTCATCTACTTTGGAGCAGTGTACTTGGTCTTCACAAGAGCAAACAAACTTCTATTACCTTGAATACTAAATTAATAAAATTGGGAAAACTATCTTATTATTTTTTCTGGTCATTTATTTGCTGTGGGACTTCTGGATCGTGAGTCAAGTTTGGTCTGTTGGAGCAGTGTCACATAAGAAGGATAAATGGGACCCTGAAGTGTTTTGCTCTATTTATGAAAGACCAGTACAAGTTACTGATATTTCCTTTCCTGCAATATCATTGCAGAAGGGGTTATATCAAACTGAAGCTCATATACAGGAACTGCGATCAGTTTGCAGGTAGTATCAGGGGATTTTTAGAGTCCTTCAAAATAAAATAACTGGGGTTGCTCTTCCCAGCCAAAAAAAAAAAAGCATATGGAAGAGGTGAAAATGAAAACATACATGAAAATATGGTAACGTGCAAATTGAGCATAAAGCCAAGCAACCTAGGCACTGTTCTTAGAAAAAACTTAACATTGTTTTTTCTGTTTAGTGCCATCCATTCCAATTGTTAAATCTAAACAGAACTGTGCTCAGTCTCATAGAGTACTTTATTTGCCTCTATGGGTGATTTTGGATGTGTTGAAAAATGCATACATTTCCAAGCCATTTTCAGTGGGAAACATATATATATTTCCTTTCACTCTAGATTGTAACCCAAAGAGAATTCTTTGTTTGCAAAGCTAGAAACCTATTTCAGATAAATGGAAGAGCAAATAGTTTTGGTCCTGTAGTAGAACTTCAAAAGATGACAATGAAAGTTAGTGTAAGATGGAAAATGAGGTGCCATAATTAAACGGAACGCTATAAGAATCTAAATTCATATATTCTGATCTCAAAGTGTTTTCTAAATTCTTTAGCTTTAGAGAAAAGGTGCATGCTTTTCTGGGCCAGTGACTGAAAGAAGCCCTTCTCAAGACATGTATTCTCTTTCTGAGATGCTAACCCTTTTCTCGTCATTGGTGACATGTTTATTACCTGCTATAAGCTCAGCTTATTTTTATAATGCAGTGGTGAGGAGCTCTTTTGCAAAGGTCCTTTCTTATCTTTCTAACGTTTCCCTCAGCAGTACTTCGTAGTTCAGCTATCTAGATCTTAACTGGGCAACACGCTAGATTTGTGGGTCTAATAAAGATTTCTGTCATCTGTGTCATATGCATTGGCAAGATGCGCTAACTTGTCCTAAACTAAAGTTTATATTGATGATTATCTCTTCAGTTAGGGGTAGGGTTGTAAATACTAATGCTGAACAAAATTAAGAGGCCAGTCATTTCTTTTCTACGCTTTCATCTCTTTAACAGAAGAGGGGGAATGGAAATAATAACAAAATGATGAATCGAAGACAGCTGCTACGATGGGAAATGTATTACACTATTAAGAAAATCCTGGATAAATTAGTGCCGGATGAGTTTCCATGTAGGCAGTTAATAAAATTGTGTCCTCCATTCAACATGTCTGTCTTCCTGTAATTTCTAGAAAAGGTATAAATAGGAGGAATTATATAAAGTTCACTGAAAAGCAGTCTTCTATCCATCAGCTACAAACAGCCATTTTGGAAGGAGTGCATGGCTCTTTCATAATCACTAAGGACTCCAAGGAGTTTTCTGCTTTTTTCTGTCGCCAAACTCTGTCAGCCTCAGCAATTTGCCTTAGTTTTATAAGGCAAAATTTGTCTGGTACCATTGCTGTTCCCTGCTGGGGATGCTGGGTGTTTCACTGTTTGGCTAAATGTCTTAAGCAATGGTAAACTTGCTTACCCTTAGTGAATTTGTAGCGTGTTATAAAAATACTTCACTGTATAATAAAATTGGCAAATAGCAAATTGAGAGTATATGAAACATAATCCAAAATTAATCTTTGAGTTACATTTACATGGTCTAGAAAATGTGATTGAATTTCTCAGAAGCTTGGCAGGCAATTTAAAGCACATTACCTTCAGTCAGGATGGTGGTAAGATCGTATTGTGAATGTATTCGTGTTTCAGATAGAGCTGAAGCGTAGCCAGAACTGCAGAGCTAAGCGTTGAACACCGTTGTGTGTAAAGACTGTCAAGTCGGTAAAGGTGTTATGTTACTTTAATAGCTAGTGGTGATGTTTTAATAAAAGAAACAACAGAGAAGCAAGAATGAGGTACTCACGCTTAGACTATATTTAA
This sequence comes from Cygnus atratus, assembly GCF_013377495.2. Classification (NCBI taxonomy): domain Eukaryota; kingdom Metazoa; phylum Chordata; class Aves; order Anseriformes; family Anatidae; genus Cygnus; species Cygnus atratus. The sequence continues at coordinate 146,908,721 of NC_066362.1, read as the reverse complement.
TGTCAGTGGAGCAGACAGTGAAGTCTGTACAAAATTTGGGGAGGAAAGAAGGAGGGTGGGGAGGAAGGAAAAGCTTGCTGTGCAGTGAAAATGTTGAGGACTGAAAAAAACATAACAAAACTAACTGAACGTTTACTTGCTACCTCAAGGCCATGTTTCATTATGAATTCTTCTCTGTGATTCCTAATACCTTATTATTAATAGTATCAATTAATAGTGATTAAAAATAAGTAATCATTAATAATAGTTGTTCAATTGCAAGTCCTGAATTTCATCTGCATCCTGAGGTCATGATGCATGGAATTCACCTGCTGCTTACCAATTGCATTCGTAAAATTGTGTAGATTTTTCCCTGTTACCTGTGAAACTAGCTTGTAGAGAGGAGTTGCCTGAAAAACAAAATGCTTTTAATGGTTAACGCTAATGGAATTTAAACGAATAAAGGTAGACAAAAAAGAATAGTATATAGGACACGTAAGTCAAATGTGCGTGTCTCAGGAGAGATCTGTCCTGGCCTGTGAGCACTGGGCACGCTTATGTTACAGTAGAGTTATTCACAGATACATCTCACCTGGAGGGTGTTTATTGTGCAATGCAGTACTGGGTAAGTGTGTCAGCAGGATTTGAAAGCAGTGTAGTCCCACAAACTTGGCCATAGTGCTTCTGAATTCAAGATGGCTTGCTCAGGGCAACGTGCTGGAGAATGCAAGTGCTAGGAAATAAATATTAGAGTAACTTGTTCCAGTAGTATGTACAGATCTCTTTATTAACAAGTCTTGCTCCATATGATTTTGCTGATTACCTAGTCATTGGCTAAAGGCATATGCAAGTCAGATGCCCTTATTGTTGTTCCTAAAATCACATGAAAGCCTACTGCAAAATTTAAAATACTGATAAAGTACCTGATGTATTTGCTAGCTCATAAATGCTGCTTTATTTTTTATATATGTATATCTGCTTTCTCAATTAAAATGAGTAGTGTAAAAATAAGATTCTTTTTCTGGAAGATTATGCTTGACAAAATGTAGTTTGTCTTTACAGGATTATGTTGGTGAAACTCCTATTCATAAAGCAGCACGGTCTGGTAGTGTGGATTCCATAAGTGCCCTTGTGGCTCACGGTGCGCAAATAGAGTAAGTGAGGTGTTTTTTTTTTGTGTCGTTGTTGATTGTTGTGTGTTTAGCTGACTAACTTAGACCAGTAAACATAGATACTAATATCAAAAAGAAAAATCAAAACAGCAGACACATGATTAAAAGACAGCTAGACATGTTCAACTGTAATAAGGCCCAAGATGTTTTGCATGTCTAGTAAAGTTTATTTAACTGAAGTTGTACCAGTGTGCTACATTAGTATTGCATTTATATGTGATATATTAAAAAATGAATCTCGCTTCTGTGAGATGGCCCCAAATTATACACTTTATCTAGCATGTAGTTACTTTTACAATTAATTTACACCTTACACTGGTGAATAAATACAGAAAACAATGCAAAAGCAACATTATGTGCAAAATAGCAACTCACACACTCTTTGCAGTTAGTTTAATGCTGTTTGTTAGTGTATTGTGTATATTTGCCCTCTTAACTTTTTTCTTTAAAGGTTTATGTACTGCAAAAACATTCAGAAAATCTCACAAACTTTTGCAACTTACAGCATGGACAAAATGGATGCAGTTTTCACCTAGAAATGTTGAGTATAAGCTCTATGGCTTATAATAATGTAAATACTTTAGAACTTTGTTTTAATTAGAACTAGCCTTTTTTATCTTAAATGGTAACTAGTTACTGTATTTTAACCTGCAATGTGATAAAACTATTGAGTTGTAAGTCAAATAAGAATCGTGTAGTTAATTTCTTGTTTTACCCTTTGGTTTCCATCTTACTGTTTTTGTAATGCTGCCCTGATTAATCTACCATAAAATTTAACTTTTTTCAATGGTCTCATAGAGTAGTCAGGAAATACAGAACCTTTAAAGTTAATAGTAATGAACAAATTTTCTTATATGAGAGATTACTTCATAGAAAAATTACAGTGAGGTAACTTATGCAGCTGTCAAGGTCAGTTATTGACAAGTTCATGAAATCAGTTGTAAATTCATAAATTCCCATTTTGCACTCACTTCCAGATGTTTTAGGATAAACTTGGATTTAAATTTACTGTGGAATTGAGCAAACCTTAATTATCATCATCAATTAGTATGTAATCTTGTGATTTTTCAGAAAGTTTCCAATCAAAAGAGAAGTTGCAGAAGTGCATAAACAGCATGAAATGAGTGACTTGGGTCTGATGTAAATGAAGAGAAAGTGTTACATCCGTAGAGATTCAAAAGTAGGAGCTGAATGGTGGAGGTTGGAGATGTGGCTGCAACTTTAATTTACATGCTTGAAATTTTGCTTTTTAAATGTTGTCTTTGCAAGCTATAGTCAAAAAACTTCGTATGTGTTTCTGGCCTTTTGACTTTTTTATCAGTTTTAGGAACAGGAAATCACTTGAATTTGCAATTTTCCAACTTTGAATTCCATCTGTGTTAGAGTAGGATAGACTGGTCATAGTTTCCATAGGTCCTATCCCATAAATGGTAAAGTAAGTGATGCCAATGCAATAGACTCGTGGAGCAGCCCACGTTCCTCATTTGGAGGAACTGGGTAAAAGTCTGCCCCTGCCATCTGAGAGAGAGAGTTAATTGACTGATTGGGGTGGAGGATTTATTCCATAGAACGTAGTGTTCAGGCTCAGGATGTTAAATTAGGCCAAATCCATAGGTACAGTTCTGACATTGATTAACTTTGGATCATCTGGGCTTGAAAACTGGACCCATATATCTAATGGCTATGTTGATTTCCTGATTTTTGTAGTGTCTTGAAAGTGTAGGTGCTCTGAAAGTTTTGTCTCCTTTATTTTGTGGCTTCAATTAGAAGAAAAGGAGAGGGGCATTTCCATATATTTTAGTTCTAATTAATATATTTTAACTGAAATGATCACTGACTGTGTAGGACAAAGGCAAGAGTTTTACTAAATAGAGAACTAAGCACTAACTTAAGACTAAAGTGCTGATCTCTATTGATGGTGAGCATGGCCTTTTTGTGGAGGTTAGATTTTCTAATACAATTTTGTCTTTATTTCTTCATACAGTTATGGTATCAAAATCTAGTTAACGTGAAGATGCAATGTCTCTTTTGACTGCAAATAGTCAAATATGCCACTTATCCCTGATATTTATAGTTTACATAAGTATTGTACCATCCCTTATATAGTTCTATACAGAAAGTAGAATAGGGATGCTAAGATTTCATTATTACACTAACGTTAGTAATAAGTAGTGTAATATCGCAAGAAAACTATTTTCTATTTATGAGTGCTTATTCAAATACTGCTGTTAAAATAAAATAAATTGGACTAGTGTAATCTTCGATATCAGTGTCTGCCCTGTTCCTACATATTTCACTTGTTTGGTTATGTTGGAAGCCAAAGAATATTAACAGTGGTCCAGTAAGGATAAAAGTAATTGCCTCACTTGAATTGTTCTAGTTTACTTTATTTCAGGTTTGTTAGTATATTGCTTTTGCAGAGAAATACAATATGTTGCAGTCTCTAAATTTCATGAAGTTGTTGCATTGTTTTTCTAATTGATGAGAGAGAATTTGGGACTCTATTCCTGTGTAAATTTTTAGTAATATTAAAAAATAATAATTGTACCCTAGTGAAAATATTTTGATTTTTTTTGTGGTATTTACCTTCTCATTTTAGCTGAAGCATATTCTGTGCACAGTATGTCCTACAGCCATAAAAATGGTTGCTCCACTAACTATGGTATTCATGGACCCTTGAAGAGGGGGAAGCAGGTGGTCACAATGTCCTCATATGAGTGAAAAGGTTTGCTGTGTAACTGACTTTTTAATGTGGATAGTACCTTTTAAAGTATCCATAATAACTGCTGGATTTTCACTGAAACGGCATAATTAATGCAATTTATGTATGGTTAATCGTGTATAATTTACAATGGTGACGAACAAGTGTCCACAGCTCTTTACAGGGAAAAGCCTTCTTGGTGCCATGTTTTGTTTTGCTCTTTTACTCTATTTTTGAAATGCTGGATATCATACAGTTTTAAAGATTGTATCACAGCATGTATATAAATATAAAATTCACATATAAACACAGGATACTATTGAATCAAAAAAACCAGTAAGCAGATGCAGCTGTTAATTATACTAATTTGAACGTAATTCTCTCATTCCTTGGCTGTTTCGATGCAGTTCACTTGTGCATCATCATGTTCACCTGTTTCTGAATAACAAATCTGCAACTGTCATTTGAACAGTTGCTTATTTCTTAGTGACTTGATTTAGAGCTAGGAGAGAAGTTTCAAATGCAATGTTCTCTTGGGATAGAGATGCACCCTAAGGGTCAGGATGTGGCTTGGTATTCATCCATCCAATTGAGCACGAGTACTGGCTCACTTCAGAGGTTTTTTGGTCAAAATGCTTGAATATTGGGATAGGAAATCTTCTTATCTCCTTACCAGAAATCGTACGGTTTTTGGAGAAATCATTTTGTATACCGTGATGGGATGCTGCAAGACCCTGAAGAGTTACTTTTCCGTTCTGGTTTCCCATGCCCTGGTTGTCAGGTCTGGGGAAAGTAACTGACGTGCTGGAATAAATGATACCCATACATCTGTTTCTACCAGATGACAGACTTATCATGATGTTATAATTCTAGCTGAGGCAGATATTTCAGCCACTTTCTTATTAAAGCTGTCTTGGGTTTGTTTGAATATGTAAATTCACTCCTATAATGCCAGAAGCATCCTATCTCCAGTATGTAGTTTTGCAGCAAGAACTTTACTACCATTCTTCGACAGTGGCTTAATTTTAATTCTTCTTTGCAAATTCATGTGTCATGAGCTACATTGTGATGTTTGTAAAAAAGCATCCTTAACTTCATTTTACTTCTTCACAACGGATCTTCATTCTCCACAACAGAAGTCTAACAGATCTTTTTTAGTTCCTTTCGATTAGCCAATTGTGAAATTCTTGTCATACTTTTCTCTTTGAAGTGACATCTTTCACATTTTAATTATGACCACTCCTGTGATATCTCAGCTTTTGTTCTTCTCATTTGTACTTTTGCAACTTTACTTTCTGAAACTCAGTCCTCTTTAGTGAACAGACAGAAGAATTTCATGTAGAGTTCATGAGCATAAACAGCAGAAATCAGCTATTCCTTTGCTACTTCTATCAGTTCCCCTTTTAGGGAAACTTATATGGCTTGTTCCCTGAAAGGGTCTCAGGGTTTAGACATCTCCTCTGTTAGCTGAGTTGCACTTATTACTTGGAAGTAGGTAATGCTTCATCTTTCTGGTTTTCTTCCTGCTTTCTTCAAAACTTAGCAGAGACTTGCAATGTTTTTAGCACATGCTTGTTTTTGTTAGCTAACTAGCTTAGCTACCAAACTTTGAATATAGAACTGCAGCCTGTTTGTGTGGTGTTACAATACTTCTGATGTGAAATGCCATTACAGTCACATCTCTTAATTTCCAAAGCTGCACTGCTATACTGATTCAGCGTAGAAAAAGCAACATCCTACTGTCTTATGGTCCATAACCCCGTCTTGAGAATAATGCTTCTGATTCTCACTCTTTTTTTGTTTAGGGGAATAGCAGTTATGTACTGTTTCAACAGAATAGTTCTTATCCGTTAATTAGTATATTAATACTTATATGATCTGTTTGGTACTTTTCAAACTCAAACTGCTTCATACGTGATTCTTTTTGCAAACCTGATTGCCAGCTCCCCATTGAGCAGTTAAACTTTTGGATTAACTACTGTTGCATTACTAGACAGTATGGTATAGCTAAGAAAAATGTGGCTGTTCTGTTTTCATTATATATCAGAAACATTTTTAGGGCCTTCACCACAGTATTCATGTAGTTACCATTCTGCAGTATGGAGGCTACAGGCTTGGGGTCTCTTTCTTCCTTTCCCGTCCTATATAAATTCATACAGAGAGGCAGAGTCAAAGTGTTTTGTACATTTCAGTGGTGAAATTCTAATTCTTCTGCACAATAATTACAAATAAAGCTTGCTAATTTCTTGCATGTTTGGTTTCATATTTGATCGTTGTTGTAGAAGAACTTAATATGATCTGTGACCATGAAATAAGGTGGTAGTTTGGGTTAGTTTCAAGGAAGGATTTGGGAATATTGAAGCAGATCATACATCTATGGATAGCTGATAAACCAGAAAGTGGGAGAGGCCCTGTCTTAGCGTAAATCAGGATGGAAAAGGGTAGTTTTCACAGTTAAAGCTGTTCTGAGTAATTACAGGAAGCTGTGGCAAACTCAGTAGTTGCTGTTCAGTTTGAGAGTGGATTATTCTTAGTGGAGGTGGAATAACAATAGTAGTTGTTGACATAAGTTCAGAAATAGAGAAAAATGTGAGAGGTGGTACTTTTTATGAGTAAAGTTAAATTCTTCATTAAAGCCGTGATATTTTGTGACCTTTCTGGAACATAAAGGGGATACAGGATATGGTCCAGCTTGATAGAGGAGCTTAGTCATTAGTGGCAAGCCTTTGTGATTTATAACAGTGGTTTCTTGGCTTTTCTTCAGTCCAAAAAGACATGGATAAGGAAAAATGAGGCGTTACCAAGACTTTAAAGTCTTGATAACTCAGATTTCTGACAGGAATGTTAGGATTTTTTCAGGGGCAAGTGATTTTCCTTTACGTATGACACTGTGCTTATGTTCACTGCGTAGCTTCCCTTCAGATGAGTTGTTTTTTTCTGTAAAATAAACTATTACTAGGTGCAGTTAAGTCAGGTGGAGAAGCCAGTGTTTTACTGAGTGAAACTTGGATGGAGCACATCATGTTAGGTACACTAGAAGAAACGAGGATGCAGTATATTCCCAAATACAATAGTCTGCATAGTTCTGGTGGTTAGTCCTGACATAGTGGTGGCGATCTGCATGGATGCCGTGCTTGATCTGCTGATGCATTTTGACTGCAGAATTGTTAGAGCAAACAAGCTGCAATTAACTTCTGGTAGTAGATGCGTTGATTTGGGTTTCATTTGCTATTCTAGTTTGGGTCTTTTCAGTTGAGTTGATCATAGTTTAACTGATGTCTTTGAATCTGGACAAAAAAAAAGACAGGCAATTGTAGCATGGCCCACAACATGTTCAGGTTGGTCAAAAACAGTTTTCTTAAATTGTGTGACGTTTACTACAGGTTATGCGTTGGATTTCACTGCATAGAGCTTAGCAAGTTGTGGAAGAGCTTTGGAAGCTATCAGTTAGGGAGAATGTTACTATTCTGTTTCAGATCAATTCCTTCTTTCTATTTTGCGAGATGTTTTCAATACCTGGTAGATAGACTTTCTTCAATAAGAAAAAACTAAGTTGAAAATACTCTGTGAAGCTCCTTTAAAGTGGTTTCATGCATGTCAGTAGTTTCTTAATCCAAAAGATCTTCTGTCTACTTGAGTAAGAGCATAACAAAAAATAAAGTTTTATGTAGTTTGAAAGACATTCTCCCTTGCCACGCTTATTACTGGAAAATAACAAGTCCATCTGATACCTTTAGTCCTTCAATTCTTGATTTTTTTTTCCCCTTTTGGCACAAAAATGCCTGTTTAAAATTAATTTACCTTCTTTCTTTAGTTTTCCCAAGCTCTTACTGTCCATGATTTTTATACTAAATCTCTTGAACTTTTTTTCTGCATTTGGGACATTTGGAAAAAGCTTGCTTTCTTAATTTTTCAAGTTCTCTTGTCATTGCTTCTCAATTTATACATTCGAGAGAAATAAGGTGATTGTATTTGCTACTAGAGGCATCTTTGAGGAATCTGCATTACAACACTGTTCATCTTTTCAGTTCAGAGTTTACTCTGAAATTTTCCTTAGTAGTCTTCCATAATGTTTTTCTCATTGTAAGCAACTTTATCTGGAGTTCCTGGTCTGTGTCTAGAAACATACTAGTAACAGCAGTGATGGTTCTGATTTTCATATTTTTTTGGCTAAATAACTCTTCTATTGTCTTTGGACTTAAAGTGGCTGCAATACTAAAAAGAAACTGGTTTGGAATTCATTGTTGCTAGTGATCTAGGAAATTTCTACTTTCATTTTCATAGTGAAGGTCTTTTCTGTTATGCAGTGTTGCAAGCATGCTGTCATTTTAAGAGTTAACATAGTCCTTTATACCTTTGTGAGTTGTATTTAGAAATAATTTATGTAATGGAGCGTAAATTAAAAAATATTCTTGATTGCTACTAGCTGGCAAAGTCACATATTTCTTCAGATAAAAGTTTACTTGGAAATGTGAATCATTTCTACAAGAGATACTGAAAATCAAAGTCAACTGCTTGAGGTCTTTCTTAAAGCATTTAAATCAGAAACCAAATCAATAAATCAACATCTGATGGTGGTGATTGTAGTATTTCTAACTTGCATGCCATGGTTAATGAATTCTTCCTTGTGCCAGCATTTGCTCAATCGTGAGCAAATGTGTCTAATACACACGAGAGCTTGTTACAGCTGCGTAGTTCTTCGCGGACCTTGATACTGAGGTGAAACAAGTGTCTTCACAAAGAAGAGCTTCCTTCTTTCCAGTATGCTCACCTGGTTACGATTTTGGAGGATGTTCTGAAAATCTCTACCCTTGTTTTAAAAGGTCTAAAATAATTTCAGCTGCCGCATGTTTTGTTGTGAAATAAAAACTTGGCACCAACTTGTGCGCTTGTAGATGCCCAGTTTGTAATTCTAGCGTGATTTTTTGTAGCTGTCCCCAGCAGTGGCACACATCTGTTTAGTTAAGAAAATTTTTCTCTTGGTATCTAAAAAAAATCAAAACAATTTTGTGACTTTTGTATTTGGACACCAAAGGGTTAAAACACTTAAAGTTTAGTATTTTAAAATCACTTTGCTGTAGAAATTTTAGATTAGTATACTGATGTTTATAGGAATTCTTTTCTCACTGTGGGCGTTTTCGTGTTCTGATCTCTTTTTTTCTTTCTCCTTTTGTTTTAATCCTTCTATCTGCTAATTTTTGTATAGGAATAGTTACTAATTCTTTTGAGATACAGCCTACTAAATTTAAAGTAATTGAAGCCATGAGTTGACTGGTAATTTTAATCCATTCTGTATAAATTTCGGTGAAGAACTGACAAATTGGTTTCAGGATGAACGTAATAATGCTTTAAAGGCATAAAAGGCTTAGTATCTTGTTGTTAAGGTGGTCACATGATAATGGCTTACATAATGAATAATGTGCTACAGCACTTTATGTATGTTAATGTAACTTTTAATCTTAATGTTGCCTGCAAATATGTGATCCCTTATGATTATAAGTTTCCTGTTTATGCACCATTGCCCGTTTAAATCAAACAGAAGATTCTGAAACTGTGAAAACTACACATGTCAATGTTTTACAGCTACGTAATTCGAATTGACTTGATTTTTTCAAGTAATCCTAGAAAGGGGGAGCATTCCATATAGAAACTGCTGAAACTGCCACAGGTGCTTCTCCGAAAACCTTACAGTTGTGGCATTGAATGTTCAGTATCGCTTCCTTTCTGCACACAAGGCATACTGTTGAGGTATTTGTTGCGGTGATTGGTTTTAATGCTAATCTAGGAATTCAGATATAGAATCTATAGATTTGCATGCTTTGCTTACCCTAATTTACAATTATCTACTTTTTTTTTATTTGTAAACTAACAATAGATAAGTTGAGATCAGTATTTTTTAACAGATATTACATTGATATACAAAAACTGTGGTTTATTTTCTTAGATTGTCGCATGGCATTAACAAAAACACAGTGAGCTGTAGGTGATGTAATCACTATTTAAAATTAGAGGATTTTTTTTACATATGAATGTTTTTTCAAAAAGATTGAATGTTGAATTTTTGTAGCAAACATTTGTTTTGTTTTTCAAGGTATGTGACATTATAAGTGGAAGATAGAGTATTTCAAGTAGTACATATCGAAGACGCATAGAAATGTACTTGATTTTTTCCTTCAATGAATATAAAAAATACGAACAACTGAAACATCTTAGAATCAAGTTCGTCTAAGTAAATTCAGTATAATTTAAGTCAATGCAAGAAACACAAGTCTTTCTTTCCACAGATCCTTCGAAGAGTAATTTTTTTAGAGTTATCTTGAAATAAATCTTCCTTACAAGAAAGTACATTTAAACAATTTTAAGTTAATTTTTTTGTACTTTCTGTACCTTAATCACAGTGGAATTATCTTCCATATTTTCTGAGAGCTTACCTCAGATTTTTTCCTTCCTTTAGTGAACTTCTCAAAACAACAAATTGTGGTTAGATTGAGATAATAAAAATCTCCCTAAACTAAGGCTAAATTGAAAGTTGACTTTGTGTTTCTATATGCAAATCCTGTTTGGTCAGGATATTTATTTATGTATGAACAGCAATTGAGTTACACACACAGCCCTTTTAAAAGCATTTCAGAAGTAGGGAATAACTAAGCATAAGCTTCAACAGTGTCCTCTCTATAGTTGCTTTAATTTGATACCAAGACTCTCAGATAAACTGGGCCTTTAAAATGGGAGTTGTGATGTCAACTGGAAGGAGAAAAACAAAATTTAAAAAAAAAAAAGTCCTCTTCATGCCAAGATTAGTCAGTTTTGAAGACTACCTGTGGACATCTCTTGATGGATGAAGAAATACTAGGTTGTAAGAGTATTGTTTAAGCACTATAGAAGGTATGTGAATAAATGTATATGCAAAAGTCAGAGTTTTAACTCAAACAGTGCGTGCTTTCAGTTCATTTATAAAACACTTGTCACTACAGAATTCAAGTGTTAAATGTAATCTGTCAAGAAACCTCAAGATCACCTACTTCTCCATATCCAGATTTCCTTCAACTTTTCTCATGGACCTTTTCTATTTATAATAACTTTATAGTGTGAAAATGTATCTTTCCAAGTGTATTTTTTTCTTTTGTTCTGGTGTTAGCATCCCAAACTTCCATTCTTCAAGGAAAATAATACATCTTTATCATTCCCAGCTCCTGGATTTTTGTCTACAAAGAAGGCTGAGGGTAAATAACATCATGCTTTGTGATTCTAATTTAACTGCAGTAATAAGAGTAATAAATACAATGAATAAACTATAAAGCAAAATGAAATACCGCCAAGTTATCTTAAGAGGACTCATTTGTTTTTCAAATATGAATGGAAAATCAAATGGAAATGATGCAAGGTTTGTGCTTTCTAAGCGTAGAGTGAATCAATTTTCTGACAATGAAAACTGCACTTAGTTCTGGGTAAGATTAAGTCAGAGATTTTTCTCACTTTTTTCAATTCAACCCTTTATACATATTCCTGTCTGAGTCGGTGCCAAAAAAAAAAATGTCTTTTCAGAGGTATAGTTTTCAGTGTGTTTTCCTGAGCTTCTCCACCTGTTTCTGTAGCTGAACCTACCACCTTCAGAGACATCTACTTTTTTGGACTTGATTTACTGGAGAAGAGAGGGGGTTTGACGGTAAATAGGACCACCTTTAGAAAATACTGTATCGAGTCAGTGAATACTACGTAATGAAAGACTGTCTAATTGTAAAATGCATGTAATGTTGCAAGGCTTAGCCTGATTTTCTTTTCTTTAATGTGACTTTCTTCAATCCTTTCACATCTTCATTACTGATAGTTACTTCATAAAAGCATCTTTGGAAAATACCAGTGTAGCTTGTTACATGCTTGGTCTTCTTTCAGCTAGGTAGCCTAGTTTTGAGAAAACACCTGAAAGGAAATACAAGCTTGTTTTCAAGTGCAGTATCTTACAGAGAGAGAGAGAGAGAGAGAGAGAGAGAGAGAGAGAGAGAGAGAGAAGGGAGGAGAGAGAAAACCTGCAGAAAAGTTCCTTGGTAAGTTATAAATTCTGAGTAATAGTTGGAGAAATAGTGCTGTCGTATTTGCAGTATGATGAGAAAGAATAAAAGGGCCGCTTACCTGAAGATTTAATATCAAATAGTATGTTCTCAGTTTCTTTGGCTATTTCAAGGTTAGGGTTAAAGTCAGCTCAAAACTAGTACTGAAAGGATTTTTAACTTAAAAAAAAAAATCAAGGATGGATGGAAAAGAATTTTTTTCAAGAAACATGAAATTTCCATCCGTCTTGTCCAAAGATTTGCATTTTTTTCACTGCTTTTCTTTTGCAACCCAAGTCTTGAAGTTGGTTTTAGTTAAAGTATCCTTGATGTAGTCAAATTGTTCTTGTAAGCAGCTGTGAGAAATGAAGGGATGTACCTTTCATGGGACATCTCTAATAACTGAGGTAGTTGACAATTTACTTAATTATAGTGATTACCTCTCTGAGTTTCCTTTTTTTAAACGATGCAGTCTGTGTCATATATAGACTGCTTAATATCCAAAAGAATCTTCGATTATTTCTCCTCTTTTTTCACCTGATAGTTTGCATAATTGCAGTTCATAATCAAGGACTGACATAGAGATAGATTGCATGTAAGAGATTAAACTCCTTATGTGTCTTATACGTGGTCAGTGCAGTGAACCATTTCTGTTTTCCTTTCCATAATAAAGTCTGTTTACATTAACAGCTTTTATATTAGTTTATGGACCTAGCAGAGCTAGCTGC